>NW_020956001.1:235529-327212 GCF_003031625.1 Empidonax traillii | reverse complement strand
TTTGGTGCAGTTTCAGTTACACCACCGTCACCCTTGTTCATGTTTGTTGTGTGCAGCTTTCTCAGTGCTCTCTCTTGAAAGGCAGAAGGTTTCTTTTACAGCACTGTTTTCTGGGTATTTTATGAAAATACAGGGAGGTGCTGAAGACAAGAAGCTGCAGCAGCATGCTTGTGTCTTTCCCTCTGATACAGCTGAATTTTACTGGAACAGTGAGTTGTGCCCAGGCATGTCAAGTGCAACGTGTGGTGACCCTTGGTGCCATCCTGCCCCAACACCAAAGTGCTTCATCATTTCCCATGTCTTCTTAGGCTTTAACCAGCGGTATATTTCCTTTGGCAGAGAACTCAACCATCTCTGTTATGTATCCCTGTGTCCCCCTACTTTATATGTCTAGGCCTAGCCTCCTTTTTCCTGATGTTACTTTGTTTAGAAGCATTTGCATGGTCTTTTTTGATTATTCCAGTCTGGTCATTGTAGCAGAGATGACAAATACTTTAGCTGATCTGCAAATTTTCATCAATATATTTCTTAATTTTTTTTTTTTTTTCTCAAGTGAATTTTGCGCTATTGTCTTTTATTGTGCTTTTGATTACCGTCTTCTGGTTGAACCAGTTACTTGTTAGTACTCTCCAAGGAGGAAGGTGCTGCTTGTATAGAGACATTTAATAAGTCATGCAGCTTTTTCACCAATTCCACATTCCTGCTGGGTAACTGCAGCTATTTCAGTGATTCTGGATAGTTGTTCTAGAGCAGAGGTCACAAAGGAGCTGTGAAATGGGTTCTGGTCAACTTGACTGTGCTTTCTTTCATAGTAAGTACAGGTTGAATCACATCTCCTGTGTGTAATATATGTAAAAGCAACTTGCTCTGTGTGGGGATATTTTTTTTAGTGTATAGGCTGGTGGGGTTTTGGTTTGGTTTTTGTTTTGTTTTTTGTTACAGTTCTCTTGAAGAAGATGCACAGTAATATTTTGCTCATATAGGTCAAAATGGGGTTGTGTAATTACTTCCACATGTATCTATCTGCTTTTTCCCCCCCTTATTTATTCAAATGGTGTTTCAGTAGCTGTGCATCCTGGTTTGTCTTGTGTGTTGTCAGCCATTTGGGCAGCTTATGGGTAAGCAAGTGCCTCTGAATTGCTCCCAAGTTATCAGTTTGGGGCATTAGGTGTTCATTCTCTGTGTCAAGTTCCAAGTTTGTTCAGCCTTTGCAGACATTATAATTCTCTAATTCTCTAATTCTCTTTCCTTGTGCCCATCTTCTCCCCACTCTTTCTTAAAGACATATAATTCATTCAGCAAAAATAGTAATACTCCCTGCAATGTGGGATATTATTAGTTTTTCTTTATTTTGGATTTTTTTTTTTTTAGGACTTACGGATTTGTGAAGCCACCATGTTGACATGTAGCAGTTCTGTGCCTCAGTGTGTTACTGTTAAAACCTATCTTTTTTTTTTAACATTTTCATCACTGACTTTGGAGGTTAGGGTTTGTGTTAAACAGGCATGGTTTATTCTCTTAAGTATCTCTTGAAACTCCTAGCACCCTCCTGCAGGCCTGTTTGTATGATCTAAAATTTCTTTCCTTAGATCCAATGTTTCCATGAGCCTCTCTGGATTTTCTGTAATAGAGCACAGCATTTTTTCTGCTGCATCTGATCTGCGATATGTCTTCTAGTCTATGAGCAGTTTTCCCAAGTCCTTATATTCCTCATGGAGAACTCTGCTCAAGCAGGCTTGATGAGGCTGAAGAGAGTTTACCCTCTAGTTTTGAGTTGGTCTCCTTGAACTCCTGATTTTGTTGCGGTGCCATATTTCTGACATCGTGCTTGCCCCTGGGTTCAGTTTCTCTGCTTTGATGGCTTATGCCTGAATTAATAATAACTGTGTGGTGTTACTAACTGCTACTACTTTGTAATTCTATAAACTCCTTTTCTACTTAGAAGCAGTATGAATTGCAGACCTCTGCTTGTTTCTGCTTGTTTGAGTATACCTAAACTTCCCAACATGCAAGTGATTCTGGGTAACTCCTGAGACCAACGGGACTTCCTAGTAACATCTGGAGTGAAGATGTCTGTGGAGATGAGGGTCTTCTCAGTGATGCCATATCCTTTTCTGTCCTTTCTGCTCAAATGGCCACCTCCTTTTATGCTATAAATGACGTGCTGTTGCTGAGCCAGGAATCTAGTTCTCTGCAAATGCAGTTGCGCGTCATCCCAGTGAGTGTGTGGGTTTTCTCCAGGATGGAATGTATATGTGTTTCTTTCTGGTGAAAACAACATTGTGGTGTTTTCAATAAAACTAATGATAAAACATCATGTTCTCTCCAGAATCCACTTTTGCAGTGTGTGCAAGAGGCCTGGTATACCCAAGCAGGACTTACCTTGTAGATGAAGAGTACTGCCTGCTGAGTCTCAATTCCTTTGAAAGGAACCTGCTTAGGAGGCTACAGCTAAGTTACTTAATCTTCCCAGACCTAAAGGGCAGGTCAGATTATTTTGGTAATCGTGCCAGGATGTGAAATTAGCAAATAGGTTTCTACAGCAATTCCCCTACAAAATCTTCATTTTGGAAACTCATTGTGTCATGTTGTTGGTGTTACGGTAGTGGCCAGCTTCTGACATCAGGAGTGAGTTGACTGCAAGCAAGGAAGATTCACTAAGACTGTAATATGAGAGCCGTGTGTTAATGTAGCTGTGACTGAATCAGTACCAGAAGAAGATTAAAAGAAAGTACTTCTGTTGTATTAAAAGGGTAACAGGAAACCTAGGGGACTTTAAAGCCATTAGCCTGAGGTGGAGTCTGTGCAACTTAAATTGTATGTATTAATGAAATTCAGTGGAAGAAGATTTAGCAGCTAAATTTATACACTAATGAAAGTAGATCTGTCCTGTGGAAGGACAGTGTAAAATGTGACAGGTTTGTCAAGATTACATCCTGGTTGATGAAAGTATCACTGGTAAAATTGTTTCTCCAAAGCACTTGACTTTATACTGTAGTTTATTCTGTTGAAAGGGCTTGTGTTGCTAATGGAGAGCATGTTATCTCTATTGAAAATTGGCTCAGTGGAGAGAGAAACAACTGGGGAGTTATCGTGGGATTGATGCTGAGGTTCAAAGGTGTATAATTTTGTATATCACCCATCCCAAGGATGAGACAGTTACTGTTGGTAAAACTGGGAGGAGAAGGGGGTTGATGAGGGCTGAGGAATAGGGCAGCCATCAGTCTGAGGCAGCTGGTCAAATAGTGAAAAGGTCACCAGGACACAGGTTAAATGTAGCTGGACATAAGGCAGGATGGCAGAGGAGAGGATAGGGGTGTTGTAACTGTGGGGCAGGAATGGTGGCAAAGGTTGAAGCTGTTCTAGGTAAGTCACCTCTGCAAGCTGTCATGTGTCAAGGAGTATCCCCTATCCAAGCAGTGAGGCTGCCATCTAGGCTGTGCACTTTTGTTTTTCTGGTATGCATCTCTCTCCCTCAAAGCAGTTAAGTGTTGGTGAAACAGTGCAACACTTAGCTTCAGAAATCAGCCTCGTTCTTATTGAAGGCAATTTAAACTTGCAAGCAAAATCTCCTAATTTTAGACTCTATTAAGTGCCTTGATCATTCACTGAGCTAACAGGAATCATGACTGTTTACTTTCGAAATCAAAGTGTTTATTTAACCCAGATTTATTTCAACATTGTAACTCTTACTGAGTAGTAGATCTATAGAAAAGATTGTTAGATTAGAAAATTCACTTCTGAAACACAAACACTTGAAAATATTTGAGATAAGTCCCACAGCTACCCTCTCTTTGTTCAAAAGAATCTATCAAAACACAGAAAGAGAATTTTAGGTATCAAAAGAGGAAAACCTCAGCATCAAAGTTCCTTCTGAATCTGGCAAATAGCTAAAGCAAAACCTTCTAGTGGAGGGTACGTTGGATTGAGTAGTGTAAGTAGTTCAATCCTTCTGGATTTTATTTTAAAAATAAGAAGAAAAATCTTCCCTGCCAGTTGAGTGACCAGTTTAATTTTTTTTTTTTTTTTTAAATGAACTCCCATGTCTGGATGGATGCTGAATGGCCTTTAACAAATAACAGAATATAGAATTGTTCTTTTGACATCTCTTAAGTCTGGAATTTTTGCCTCATATCATGCTTGGGAAGAGAGACTGGTATTCAGTTACCTCCCTCTTGTGTTTTAGTATGGGCCATGTGTGAACAGTGAGAGCTGGTGTTCCTTCTCAGTCTCTGAAAAGAAGAACCAATGTGTAGGCCAAAATGTGGACCCTACCCTTCTCTTATAGTGTGCTTCTTGTACATCAGGCAGAGAAGGGTAGCTAAGATTTAAAATATTCTTTCCTGTAGCACCTGTGCTGATCTTCTGAACACGAATAGTTATACTGAAATCAAATTTGTACCCACTTAAAATCGCTGTTAATTCCTCTTGCAGAAGAGGTTAGTGTTGAATAATAAGGGAAATTAGGTTTTGTGGAAACTCATCTCCCTTGCTACTAAAGGTGTGCAGAACAGCATTACTGAAAAAATACTCTCTTGGAAGGGCACTCTTCAGTGGGATTGTGCAAGTTCAGAGAACAGAAAATGCATTTACCCTGTCTAGAGCCAGGTTTCCCTTCCCCTGGCAGTAAAGCTTCCCCTGGGGTGACTTTTCTGAGACAGAGGAGGCTACACAAATGGGGATGATGTAACTGGAGCTTTGGAATCAGGGCCTCCAGGTTGCAGCATTCTTGCTCCTGGAGCAAAGTATGTTTAAGGTGCTTAAGAACTGAGTAGATTTTAAGACTTTCTTGGCATCCTCAGGGAGGGAGGCCCGTCACTGTTTTCTCCCTTAAAGCAGTCCTATCTCACGTTTTGTAAAGTTTTGATTTATTTCAGAGCAGCTTGAGGAAGCAAGAATAAAGCTGACAATGCCAGTTTATATTGCTGAATATGAAAACTCTGAATCGGACACAATCATTGGAAATAGCCCATTCTCTTGTTCTTGCAAATCCAGCAGAAATGCAGTGATCAACCTTTTCTTTCAGTGTCCGATAGCTTTGTGCTGTCCCTTGTAAAGGATTATCTTCCCCTTTTGACTGACGGAGTAGGGACTGCATTTCATGTCAAACTTTGTGACAGTATGATGTACAGTCCTGCAAAATGTTTTGTTTCCCTGCAGTTAAATAAAAACTCCAGCACCTGCTTTTCAACTTTTTGGAGTATGTGTTTTTCCGGCTTGGCTCTTCAAGGTTTGGTGGTGTTAGCAAAGGCTTTGGTTCTAATTGTCATTAATTTTTTAAGCCTTGGTTATTTGGAATTCTTTCTTGAGCAAAATGATAGCTAGAGCTGGAATCCCTGAGTAAATCACAGATGAAAGCAGAAACAGATTAATCTGCCCGACTGTATGCAAAATAACCCGTGCTTAAGGTATGTCAGAGGCTGACAGCGGTTTTGTATCTGTTCATACATCTGTCCTTTAACCACGGCTGTTGCTTTATGGCCATGCTCTGTTTGTTAAGCCTCCCTTTTTAAACGGGTCGTAATTACAGGGGGCACTGTGACTGCCAACTGAATGTAACTGTGCTGAGCTGACAGTCAGCATATGTAATGTTTTGGCATTGTTTAATGTTCTTGTTTGCTTGTATGCTTCTAACAGGGAACTGTTGGTCTATTGTAATCAAAATGTATCGCTAGCGATGTGTTCTGAATCTAAAAGGTGGCAGTATCGCTGTTAACACAAGAGCATTCTTTTTCTTCAGGCTTCTGAGAAGGAATGGCTTCTGATCTCTGCCAGCAAAAGTAGAGCTTTCTCAGCTGGAAAGTATAGGATGGCCATTTTCATATATTTAAAAGGAAAAAGGTCCACAATACACAAATGAATCAGATAGTTTAGATGAAAGCCAGAGCCACAGAGCCTGCTAGTATTGATAATTCTGAAGCTGTGTGGCTGGTGGCTGTCTCACAAAAATCTGTTGGTGTGAAAAGATTTCGTGTTCACAAAGTTGTGCAGCTTGGAAATACAGACCTGTTCGTACACGTGTATACACGAGAACAAAGGCTGACTCTGGATTCTTGTTGCTGCTGCAGGGTTAACACACGCATGCAAGTCTGTCAGGTTTACAGCGTGTTAAGAAGTTGTAAGTGGTGGTAGGGGAACTGGCTCTGCCATACTGTGTGATGCCTCAATTATGGTATGCATTCAGCAGGCAAGTGACTTTACTTTAAATACGAGTTAGGAACTGTGGTGGAGTATTACATGTCTGGACTAGTTCTGCTCTTGAACCTTTGCTTGTGCAGCTTCATACTCTTCCTCATGAGGGCAAGTGTGGTAGAAAGAAATGAGCTGTATCGCTTCAATAAAAATCAGACTTGTCTGGTCTCAAGCCTTTGTTTTGCACTTCTGGTGCTGTTTCAGTCTTTTGGTGTTTATGTTCTGTTTTTATCTCTTTCGTTTGCAGACAGCTTTGCATTCCCTGGCTCATGGAGTAGTGAGAGGGCTGTGCCTTTAATATAAACCAGCTGTCAGCTGTGAAATGAGTGGAAAACTTAAAAATTTGGTAAACGCTGTGGAGGGAATGTACTTGCACCACAGTAGTATCTCAATGCCAAGCTCGACTACAATCTAGTGTGGGTGACTTCAGATTTGATTAGTGTCAGCAGTATTGCTGGAGAAAGTATGTTCATAGAATTTAAACAAGCAGTTCATACTGGAAGGGTTCTGGCACAAATTAAGCGGCTGTCGCAGAAGATGCATTCAAGAAAAGTTAACAACCTTAAAACCCTAATCCCCAAGCCTGCCCTTCTGTCCCAAAAGTCAATTGTTCAATTGCCTAGGGTTTAATTATTCATTGTTTGCTACCTACTTAAAATAACGGTAGCATCTGCTCCTTTCTTTTTAAAATGTAGCTTTCAGGTTAATCTTGCCACACGCAATTCATACTAATGCTAATACCATTTTACCCAAGCATTGAGAAGTAGCAGTAGTTGCTGCTTAGCCCATGCTGCAAGTATACATTTTAAATAAATCTGTGCTGTGTTGCCAACTGTTCAGCCCGTTCTTATCTCCTGGTCAGTGACACACATGTAGATTTCATACAGCTGGAATGTAAATTATCAAGACTGATGTCTAAGCTCCTGTCCTTCAAAGGAATTGCCAACGCTTAGTTACTTAATCAGACAAATGACTTTATTACTGCCCTTTAGTAGGTAGTCAGCTTAGTTGATGGTTCTATAAAGGAGAGCCCTAGCATTAGGAAGGTATGGGGTGCTTGATGGGGGAAAAAGATGTCCCATATCCCTGTCATGTAGGGTGTGTAAATGCTTGTGTGAACCTTTCCCTCCCTTGTTTCATTTGCTCTACTTTTTGCAGTGTTATGCTGACAAAGGCCCATACATTACCTGCAGGCTGCTCCATTATTTCTGCTCATTAATGCTGTACACCGACTTGCCTTTCCCTCACTTTATGGGCTTAATTTTTCCCCCCCCCTGCTGTTCTCCAAGCCCTGGCATGACCTTCACTGGCATTTCATTGCTACTGACTGACTGACCTGCAGTGCCTTCCACTTACCCTGAATGCTGATGCCACATTTCCCCCACTTGATGCACCACAGTCTTGATTCTTGCAGGTCCTTACCCTCTTCTGCAATCTGAAATGTGGCTGTGAAGGTCTCAAAAACTGGAGCTTGATGGCGTCTCCTGAAAAACTCGATTAATTGAGTTGCCTTTCTTTACTTTGCAGTTATATCTCTTGGAGTCAGATCTGAGTTCTTGCAAGTGACTGGCTAGATGGCTTCCTTCTTGCTGTTTATTGTTTTAAGTTAATGGTTAATCCCTTGATATTAATCAGAAGGAGGCAGAGAAGCAGTCTCTGAGAGTCTGGGCTGTAAGAGAGCAACTAGGTAATGAAGTAGTAGACTGTGGGGGAATTTGGGAGCCTAAAGTTTCAAACCTCATCTGTATTCAGACAGTTGGAACAATACTGCCTGAAGCTCTTACCCCAGCCAAAAGATGTTTTGTAGGCAACAGTGTGTTTTGGGGCTAAAATGAAGCCTCAGGAAGGATCTTGGGAATAGACAGTTTGCAGAAAGGGAGGGAAAGGACATTGCTGAAGAGGAATATGTCTAAGGCAGCGGTTGTACAATCTCTGTAAGCCAAAAGAAAAGGTCCTGGAGGCTCCTTCTTTAGGCAGGCTTTTCTACCACAGCTGCTAAACCACCTCCACAAACTGATTTTTACGTGTAGTTGCGTATATCTGTTACGATGCAGATACAGGATCGGGTCTTTTCTAGGATGTACTTCCTTTTGTGGCCACATTAACTGGTTGCCAGCTTCAGGCTGCATAGACATGAAAGTGAATGGAAAGTGGGATAAACTGCACAGTTTACCCACGTAGAGCTTGTCGAGTGAACTGAGGTTGTTTCTCTGACTGCAAGTGACAAGGGGGGGATTTTTAAAAGATGATAGAAGTCCAGTAAACCTAACTGAAGGCAGCATCAGTAAGGGTTTGATTGATATTATATAGGACATTTTTAACGGAAAATAAGGGATGAGATGCTGAAAATGCTGGTTAGCATAAAGACAAAATGTTGTAGTTCTGCTTGCTGTCATGCAGCACTTCTCTGGAGATGCGTATGAATCTTTTGTGGTCTTCCTGTGATACCACTATGAACAGAAAAATAACCTAGGACTTATGATAGCTTTCTGCAGTGCTTTAGAAATACAGCATCCTAATCAGAGAATACTGTATACTTACTATAATACTAGCAAAGAAGAATACATTTCAGTAGCTGGCAGTGTTCTTCTGTGGTTGGAACTGTTTGGCAGGAAATTCAAAAGGTTTTCTGGGTGTATTGACATACTGTCCTTTCTGGGTTTTGAGCTTTTCCTCTGTTGGGACACTTTCACTTCCATCAGTTAGTGTTGTGTCTGTTTAAAAAATAAGCTGTCATGTATTCTGAGAAACCTGAAGGTAGAGCTTGCATATTTGAAAACATTATCAGAAAACTTAGCTTGCCTTTCCTGTCTTCTTTTTTAAATGAAAACCCATAGACTTCAAATTTGTTGCCTTTCCCTTGCCTTATTAAGCCCATTATTCCTATTAATTTGTCTTTTATTTTAAAAAGTAGAGCATCCCAACTCTTTTCTTCTGGGTACAGTCAAAGTAGGTACAGTAAGTAGGATTATGAAGTGGAGTAGCTTTTCCTGGGTTGAGTCTCTGCCAGTGGAGGCTTGAATGTCTTCCTTCATCTTAGTTTTTTAAGACCAATATTTAAGAAGATGTGCTCAGTGTTTTATTCACCTTTCTTTCCCACTTCCTTATTGAAATGTAAATAGGAACATTTAGTAGCTTAGCTAGATTTTGAGATTTGGGTAGCTTTTTCTGTTTGTGCCTAGTAGGCAAATTGTTATTCAACTTTTGAAATATTCTGGTGGCCTTCTTTATTTTTTTCTGGAAAAAAAATCACTTTTCAGCAAGAAGTCAGCTAGTCTGATTCGTTGCATGAACCTGGTGAACTTTAGCCCCTCTAATTCAGCTCTGCATCACCAGAGGGATGTTCATGAAGCATGGGCTGTTGCAGTTTGCCAGGTGTTTGTGGGAGGAATTAGACAGACATCTGTTTAAGGTAGTGTGTCCTTTTTAGGATAAGGACTGAGTGACTTCTTGGGGTCTCTTGTAGCCTCTTTACTGTTCATGTATCCATGACATGACTAAAATAGTCCCTGATTTCAAATCCTTCTTTTAAATTGAGTGATGAATGTTTTGGATACTGTAGGATCAGGTATGAATTTGGCTATTGTGTCTTTTGTACATTTGATGGCATAGAATAGAAATTTATATTATTTGACTGATACTTCCTGATAACATCTAATAACTGTTAATGCTTGGGTTTATGTGCAGGTGGATTTGTACTTGAATTTTAGAAGCTGTCAAAGAACAAATAAGATACTCAAACTTTCCTGCCTCATCCCAATAGCTGAAAGATCAAGTTGCCTTTTGAAACAACAAAAAGTAAATCCTGTCTTTCACAGACGTGGAGTGTGTCAGTAACAATTTATTCTGATGCTGTGTGCCTGAAAAAAGTCATGAAGTCCTCTATCCTTCTGAAAGTATGTTCTGCATGGCTCTGTGATATGTAGTATCTTCATTTTTTTGTCTGGAATACGTGGTATGGAATATCCCTTTGGTCGGTTGGGGTCAGCTGTTCCAGCTGTGTCCCCTCCCAGCTTCTTGTGCAACCCTGGCCTCCTCTCTAGTGGGGTAGAAAAGGCCTTGAGGCAGTGCAAGCTCAGCACTTACTGAAGCATCCTTGTCAACACTATTTCCAGCAAAAATCCAGAATATAGCCCCATACTAGCTATTATGGAAAAAATGAACTCTACCCCATCCAAGCCCAGCACAATACTATAATCCAGTTTAGTTTTTGAGAGAGAGACCAGCACATTTCTTCAGAAAGAGCAATGGTTCAATATTTTAAAGAACTTTTTGTAAGAGATGGCAAAGGAATCTGGTAGAGCTAATTTTCTTATTTTCCAGATCTTTCCAAGAGCAAAAGCTTTTAGGAATTGTGTGAAACAAAACGTCTCTGAGTATGCAGATTACCATGCAGTTTTTGTACATGATGTTTTAGTTATTTTATGAAACAAATTTAGGAAAATACAAAGAGCAATACCTTTACATTTGTGTCTTGTTTCCAGGATTGTGGTTTATGACTTTTTTTTTAAGATGTTTGCTTAATCCCTAGAATAGCAAGATGAGTTTGGGGGCTTTGGTTTTTCTCTTTGCATTTTTTTTTTGCAGTGAACTCATCCTATTAAAGGGATCTTAGTGCCAAAGGGAGGGATCAACTGCTCAGATACTAAGAGTTCTGGCAGATACTGTTGTTCCCACTGGTCTTCATGGATCAAGATCTGTTTTCAGGATTGGATGCATTTTCTTTAATTCAACCTTCCTCCTCTATACAGTACCTCCAGTGAAGCAGAATTAAGGCTTGGCTGCCGATTTTTTCATTGAGGAGACTTCTGTACAGAAGTGCCTGAAATAGCCCAAAATGAATCAAGTGATTGCCTGTTTGCCTATGCAGCTTCGTTCACTGCGCACAGAAACCAGGAGGGGGCAAAGCCTTGGACATTACCAGCTTTTCAATTTGTATTTAACTGCACATAAAACAAGTCTTACAGCAAACCAGAAGAGTAAAGAACCCATATTAATCTTGTAGTGGAAAATTACATTGTTGGGTGGCACTGCACAAACTGTCCAAAAGCTGCTGGTAACAATTCTGAATGGGAAGGAGACACACTGCCTATGAACTCGCATTCAGTAGCTCAGAGACTGCCTCTGTATATTCACACAGTTGGAAGGCCGATAGGTTTTTATCCTTTGTCCAGGGAACAAGTGAAATAAAATAAAAGATTAATTGGATTGGGTGGCTCAGGTAGCCTGTGTGGAGAAAAAAGAAAGACTGAGTGATCCTTTCACCCTTCAGGACCTGCAAGAAGCAGGAGCCCTGTGCAACACCATTGTCCAGGCTTTCTACAGGAAGGGGAGTGCTCTTCAAGATCCTACCTGGGCTAGAAATCATCTCTCTTTTAAAAACAAAGCTAGCAAAGAAGGCTGAAGGGCTTGCCAGGGACTTGGCGTGTGGGCTGTCCTGCCCTTTGCATGGCTGCTGTACTGTTTCTGCATGCCCCTGTGTGCCTTGGGGCTCAGTTGCAGTTCCAGGTTGTAGAATAGGTTGTTTTGGGTTTAAATCTGTTTACCCCTAAAAAAACCATCCCAGCCCTTTAAATTTCCTTTGACCCTCATTTTGTTCGTGTCTTTATCTACCTCCTGATTGTTACGCTCTTGATCTTTGTCTGAGAGGACAAATGTATTGATTTTATTTGTTTTTTTTCTAATGTATTCTGTTAGATAAGTGGCGGGATATGTTCTTGTTATGCCATTATTCAGGCCATTTTACTTTTTCCTCTGCTGCTTTTAAAGTGACTTTTGTCACCTGATAATCAGGAGGTACCGTGCTTGACCGAGAATGAAAATGGTCTTGGCTTTCCACATCCCGTACTCTGAATTCCTGCCAGAAGAGCATTGCCAGTTTGCAGTTTGAACAGCTGATGGGGACACCAGAGCAAGCCAGAGTGACAACATTTGCTGAACTAACATAGTTTCATACAGTGGTGTCTGTGGGCATTTTGTTTTACTGTTGCCCCAGTGAACTGTGTGAGCATTTGTCTATAGATGCTTTTGGGATTGCAAGTGCAATGTATCTGTGTTTCTCATAAATTTTGTTCTTGCTCGACTGCAGCTCTTGTTTCACCCTTGGCCTTTCACCCTTGTAGCACAGCTGATAAGGAGATCCTAATGGAAAGCCTTCTGGTGTACTTCTGATGTGGAAATGATTTAGATATTCTGCAGGGGAAATTATTTTAATCTGAATCTGAATGCAGAGTGTGCCTCAGCAGCGTGGTGGTTGGACCCTTCTCATGAAACCTCCCAAGTTTGCTGGAGAGAAGGGGGGGGACACCAGCACAGTGGTTTGAAAGATGCCCATAGTAAATTAGTAAATTTGCTTGACTCCATTGCTTTTTGCAGATGGACTGTGATTGTGGATAACAGATAGAAATCCCTGTTGTGTGGTGGTGCAGTACTTGAATGTTCATTTGTGAGTTGCTTCCCATGGTGAGGCAAAGGATGTTTGTACCTGCGGTTCCCTTAGTGCTGATAGACAAAGATAGCACACTCAGGAGAAATGCCCATGAAAGGACTCCCAGTTTCTCATTGCCAGCCAGATACTCATACGGGGCCCAAGTACAAAATATGCTTTCTCTGAGAGAATGTAGGACCTTCGTCCAGGTGTAAGTTACCAGAAAAATTTTCTGTTTCTGGTGTCACACAGCAAGGACTTTCATCAGATGTAAGTATGACTGGAGAGAGAATGTGTTTTTTTTCATGTCCACTTCAGAAACCTGTGTGAAACAAAAGCTATTTCAGATTTTGCCTGTGTTTGGACAGAACCCAGAAGGTGGGCAAAAGCCTTTGGTAAATGGAAGGAGGAAAATGTGATGTCAGGGGATTTTGTTTTATTTTGGGGTGACTTCGGATTGGGTGTTCTGTGTTGTGTGAAGTTTTTTGTTGTTCTGGTTTTATTTAGACATTACTGTTATATCCATTTCTGATATTATAAAATATCTTTGGCTTGCAGCTGCTTATTTTCTAACTTACTTGTATTTCCCAACTAAGTCCGGCTTGGTTTCCTGGTATGTTGCTGCTGCTTTTGCCTGAGCACACCAAAAGCTTCTTTTGCAGGACATTTATTTCCTCAAATAGCTTTCCTACCAAGCAAGAGCAATTTAATTTATCTAAATTACTCACTGAAGACTTACCTGATAATTTTATAATGTCTATACTTCAGCACATTGTCTTGGATTTATCAGGAGAAAAGAACCTGTCTGATGGATAGAAGCTTTGCCCTGGTTACATTTTAAGTAGAAATCTCCCTGGAGATGAGGTGTAAATATCACGTTACCAATTAGCATTTGGCATGGAGTATGAGAGCAAAGAAAGATGTCTGGGTTCAGTCTCCAAAAAAGAGAAACTGGACTCATTCCTGGACTCTGACACAATACTTTCACAGTGTCGTCTTCAGTGTTTTCTGTTCCTGGTTCTGACTTGTGGCTGGGTCATGTGAAGTACTTTACAACCCAGATGTCTGAAGACCCTCTCTTTTGATGTACTCTGGTTGTGCCTGGAGAAGTTTAGACGTGGCTCTGGTATCTTTCTAAGCATGTGGAGTTTTTATTCTGTAGAACTGAAATCCTGGCATGTGGAAAAGTCCCTCAGGAGAGCTCTGTTTGGCTGCAGCAGGATCTAGGCCCCAGGCAGGAAAACTTGCTGGAAAGCCCCATCCTGCCTGACTGCTTACCTGTATTATGTTCTTAGTGGGAAGGTGGTGATGACAGCTACCTCAAGTGTGAGCTGAAGGGAAATGGCAAGGTTGGGCTAATTCTGACCAACTAGCCGAATGAGACAAAAAGTTTTAACAAAAAGACACACTTTTCTTGTTGAAGATAGCTAAGTTGTCTTCTAGTTGCTCAGCAGCTAAATGTCAGCTACCCTTCGGTTATATCTACACCCTATCTCTTACACAAACCTATTCCATCTATGGGAATAAGTGGTAGGGGCTAATGTTGGGGTGGTTGTGGAAAGCTGACTTTAAATCTGAGAGCAGAGAGCTGTGATCAGCTGTGGGTAGCCCAAACAAAATGCTGTGTGTCTTTTCTCCTCAAAGTTTTGGGGTTCGCATTTGTGTTTAGCTGACCTTACCTCATTCCACGGTGGATTGCTCTGCAGACCCTGGCTCTAGACTACGTCTGCTGGGCCCCTTCTAAAGACCACAACTGTGGGCAGACTGTGTTGCTTGTTACTTGCTGCTCTGTACTTGGGACCTCTGCCGCTGCCTCCTCTATTTGCTGCTCTCCACGGGGCAGAGGTGGGTCAGTCTGAGGGTTTGGTATTCACTAACTTTCTTCTGAAGCCCCTGTTTTGTATTGTTTCTTCTGCAAGTCCTTTACTGTTTCTGTTTTTCTTACTACTTCAGGAAACTGGGCTTCAGGTGTGGAAATGTCACTGGAAGTCGTGACGGCATTCTTTACCTCTTCATTTTCAAGTTTGCCTTGGGCATTATTAAAATCTGTTGAACTTTTCAGTGTGCACTTGTTGCAGCCACAGCTGGTTGACAGTGTCTTTGTAATATGTTTTTTTCACCTCTCGGAAAATGACAACTGCTTTAGCTTGTCAAGAAAAGGGCCTCAGTTTTGACAGTAGATGTTTCTGAAGTCCAGAATGTGGTTCCTGGGTGAGAAGAGACAGATACTTGTTAGCAGATAATGTGATGGAGGCAGGTTTTGGATGAATAAGAGGATAGCCTATTCCCTGTGAGTAGCCTAGCAATCATGCCAAAAACTTAGCTGCGTGGGGGAGATTGGAATGTCGTCTTTTTTACTGTGCTGGAAAACTATTCCTGACAGTCTTGGCTTTAGCCTAGGACTACAAAAGCTATTGAGATTTTGAAAATCCTGGTGCTTTAAACTATTTCCATTCCAGTTCTGTCTGTACGCTCACATTTCTTGTAAAAATGTTTAAAAATGAGGTCTTTAGGCTCTCTGTTTGACAGTTTCACCAAGCTGACAGCATCCAAACCCTCTGAGCACTAGCGTGGAGCAAGTTTGGCTGCCAGCAGTTCCTGATACTGAGAACTGGTTGCTCACTGCATAGAACATCGTTCTTGCTCAAGACCGTCTGCTGAAAAGCAAAAGAAATTTGTTGCCTGAAGGCTTTACATCAATTTTAGTTCTTCATCGCAGGGGTAGTTGAGAGCCTCACTGTTTCTGCACATGAAATACCAGTCAACTAGATCATTACAAGTATACCTTTATGTATATATATATGTGCATTTATAGATGTTTGAGTAGGTATTTGGTAGTTATTCTGAGGCAATAAAGTGCATTTTAAGATATATTGCTTGACTAGCTGCTGTGTGATACTTAATTTTTGTTTGGTTTTTTGTTTGTTTGTTTTTCTTTTTTGATGTTGCTTTGCGGATTTGTTTTTGGTTGGTTTGTTTGTTTGAGGTTTTGGGGTTTTCTGTGGCTTATTTTTCCCAGTTAGACTACTCAAGGTTAAATAAAGTTTTGGGCAATTGTTCTGAATTTATTCTGGACTCATAGATAATAATGCTGTGGATTATGAAATTTATTATGTTCTATAACTTAGGAAGGTTTGCTTTTCAGGGCTTTGAGAGGTACAAACCCTTTTAGGTAAACAAGGTAGAATGTCTGCTCCAGTCCATAGATGAAATCATGTGTAGTTTTATCAGTCTCATTGCACATAGTTCCTCAAAATCTGTGACAACTGAACTGAACAAAATCTTGCTGATAGTGATTTAAATGGGAAGCACAATCAGGCTACTTTTTGGAGACAGTCATGTGATATGCATTCTCTAGAGATCCTGAAATCTGTTGAAAGAGCAGGGAAAAAAAAGCTCTTGTTACAGAGTCCTTTAAAATATAACCAGTACAGAGTTTCTATTCCCTTTTTCTAAGCTGATACCAGCTGGTAGTTTGGTTACTTCTGCTTTTCTCAAACAAATGAGGCTACATAAACTGTTTAAAATTAGGTTTCGTTTAAAGAGTAAATGACCAGATTTTCAAATACACCAAGCACACAGATAATTGTCAAAATTACTCTGTAAAATTCCTACTGTATTCAGGCCTGTCTTTCTCTCTCTCTCTCTCTTTTTCTTTTTTTTTTTCTTTTATACAGGCGACACGGATTATGGTTTCGATTGCGGAAGTTAATAATCTGGTTGCTGGGAGTGTACATAGCCATCCCATTTCTAGTAAAACTTTGCCCTGCTATTCAGGCAAAGCTGGTCTTCCTAAACTTTGGTAAGTGACTCAGTCTGCTGGGGTGGGTGAGGGGAGAAGGGGAGAAGTGTCTTGATCTTCCGTTTGTCTGCCTTCACTTTCACCCTGCATATGTAAAGCTTGTGAAGGACATGAACTTTCACAAGTTGCAAGTTCTCCAGACTGTGGTTTGGAAAGCATTCTCTGTGGCCCTAGTGGCTGTTGTAGCATATCTCTATAAATACAGTGACCAAACTGAAGCCAACTTTCCAGCCTTCGGGAAAACCGTGCAATATGTCAGATGTGTGTCTCTGAAGTGTTCAACAAAGTTGCATGAATAGACAGCAAGCAAATGAAATTAAATCCAGTGAATTGTTTTCCAAGCAGTGAGTCTTCACCTGGAAGCATTTTAGGAGAATATTCTGGTTGAAACAGAGGAGGCCTGTTGATGCAGTCAGATTGAATGTTTTCCTTATGTCTGTTTAGCCTTTGTGTTTGGTTAAATTAGTGGTATAGTGGGTCTGGTGAGCTGGCTCAGTTCCCACATCACCCCGAGAGGCCTGAGCATCCACAGGGTGGAAAGTGATGGAAGCTCTGTGAGAGATACTACCTAGCAACCTAAATCTATCTTTAAGCCTGGGTTATGTTTTGTAACAGAGTTTTGAAAAATATGTCTTCGACTGTAATAGCTAGAAGGACTAACTGTAGATACATTGTTTTTGTATAATTTGTGTCATTTTGATTGCATGCTTTGTATATTCTAACACCTCGGATCCTGGTTACTGTGAAGTGTGCACCTGTGTGGGCCAGCTCTTGTGCCTTGATGGTCAGAACTGACAGCTAGGTAACCTGAAGAATGCAGGTTTCAGTGATGATTTTAATTTGTTCTTGCAGAGCTTTGTTAGGTCTCCCTGAAGTTTATGCACCTATTCATTCCCAAGTGACGGAAATAATTGTCCTGTAACTCTTTCTAGCAGTGGTATTAGTGCAAGTACTAGTGCAGTGTTGGTCCTGTTGCTTTTATTTGTGACAATACTCCCATGAAAAACTATTTGCCTTAATATGAAGTGCATTCTAACACATGAATTAGAAATACGTTGATATATATGGCATAATTTTTCTGCATTGGAGAGTGATGTTTCTCCTTCAGAGGAGTGGTGTAGGGTTTGGCCTGTCATATTTTAATCTTTTGAGTATAAATCACTACTCTTCAACCATCTTTTTTCTCCTCCTTCTGTATAGTTTGGGATTTGCTTCCAAAACAGTAGTACAGAGCTTCAGCAAAAAGTGCTTCCATTTGTTTGTTGAGGTACTAAAGATGAATTGATAGCTGTGCCCCCACTGTTAGCAACAAACCAATGTCTGGATTTGTTCCATTGTGGAGGAACACACCTAGTCAGGTAGCTGGTTGTGCCCTGGGTTGGGGGGAAATGTCAGGAGTCCCCAGCAAGTGGCCATGACCTGGTGTTGACCCTCTGCCTGACAAAGGGCACAGGGACCTCTGGTGCCATCTGGTCACCAAGAGACTCTGCAGGAGCCAATGCATGAGAAGACCCCAGACCAAATATCACCATTGGAGCAGGTGTACAGACCGTGACGGTACAGAATCCTGGGGATTCCTTTTTTCAGTGTCACTCCTGGATGCGCCACCTCAAGCTGTTACGGTGTCACTGCACCACAGTTAAATTGCTTTGAGGAACCAGATGTGTGGGACTCTGCTACAAGAAACCTGGGGCTGAGGTGGTGAGGGAGACTCATCTGGCAGTGAGGTGAGAGTCAAACAGGGCGCCTGTGGGTCCCCTGGAGCTGCCCACTGTGGGCTTTGGTCCCAATAGTGAAAGTCTGGGATGGTCAGACAGGAAAGTTTCCTCAACACTAGGTTGTGAGATACATGGGTATGTGGGTAGAGATCTCGAGCTGTCTGCTAGAGGTCTTCTGAAAACTGAGATTTCTACAAGCATAAACACAGACTAGATCAGATTTAGTGTATCAGTATGATTAATAAATCATGTGATTTTTGTCATTTGGTATGTTGTGACTGATGCCAACCAAATACCTCTGCAACTAAAAACATCCTTGATGTGCTAAATCTCCATGGGATGTATGACTCTGATCTGTTTGTGTGTAGAATAGATGGACTATGCCATTGATAAGTGCCATACATAAGAATTGCCTGTCCCCCTATATTTTTCTCTTGCTTCGAGGTAGATATTTCCCTGGCTCCCTTGACTAATATTGGTATGTTCCTGTTCATGTCTTCGTCATACAAAATCTGGCAAGAAGGTCATGAGAGATTTCGCAAATGGGAAAATCCAGGCACAAGAGTAGTTGAATAATTTTCCCAGAGCACTGCTAGAAGTGACTTGTGTGCCTGCCCAGACTTCAACCACAGAACTTACCATCCTCCTTGGAGCATCCACTGTTCTTGTGAGAGTGTTGTTGAGTTCTGTGATGACAGCACAGTCACCCAACAGGTCTCTGGTGGCGTGCATTGTTTGTCTGGGACTCTTCCCCTTGCTTTTGCATAAGAGCAAACAGACTTGCATAGGTATAGATTCGCAGTCTGAGGGTCCAGATTTGTCATCAGCTGTCTTCTGCTTCGGTTTTCATGTTTGTGTAAAGTTAAATGATTTTTATAGATAATTAGCGAAGTGAGATTTGACTGTCACCATTATCAGTACTGCTTTTTGTGTCAAAAGCATAAAAGCTTTTGTAAGTTTCAAGGAGACAGACTTCCTGCTACTGCTGTAGTGTAGCTTAATGGTATGGGAAAAAAAAGAATCATAAGTTTGCCAAATGAGCTAACCCACCCCATTCATGCAGTGGAGGTTTATAACGCAAACTGGACAGGGATGATTAAATATGTATCAGAGGAAGCTTTGTCTGTCTGTCCCACCTTCTCTTAATTTTAGCCTGCTCCTTGTTTTTTTGATGGCTGCTTGTGTCTTCTTACCTTGCTTTCTTTGCTATTTATGTCTTAATCACAGCTGTAGCCAGTGAATCCTTTTACACAAAAAGAATAAGGTCTTCCCAGCACTGAGGACCAGTTTGTAAAACTCTCCAGTGTCTTGGTTAAGAAAATAAAGGTAAAAATCAAAATTAAAAGGTTTAATATCCTTTTTTTTTTTTTATCATTTCAGTGAGGGTCCCATATTTCATTGACTTGAAAAGACCACAGGATCAAGGTTTAAACCATACCTGTAATTATTACCTGCAGCCAGAGGAGGATGTAACCATCGGAGTCTGGTAAGGAAGCCTGTTCTGTGAAGTATGTGCCTTGCATCTTTATCCTTCTTTTGTTCTCAGTGTTGCCTATCCAGTCTTTTTGCTGTGCATGCTCTCCTTTGTAGATGTTTGTATTTTCATCTGCCAAGTGACCAAGTTCATGTTGAAAAGTATGCAAATATCTGGAGCTCATCTGAACTCGGATCAGTAATGCATGAATTACAGTCAGACAACTTGTGCGTTCAGAGAAACTCCATAATTTGGAATCATAAAGGTTACAGGTCTGCATCACTACAAATACTGTACCTCCATATGAGGCAAGACACAAGGAGTTAGACGTTTTGTCATTCAACTGCTGTTCATATTTTGTTTTGCAAAATAGATGTGGGGGAAGATAGGAGGAGAGGATCAAAGTGTTCAGAGTAGGAGGAAGAATATTCTGTGTATAAAACATATGTAAAATTTGGAGAGTGGGTGAGAGCAGAACACACAGTTTACTCTCTTAACAAAACAAGTGACAGTGTTGGAGTTCACTTGTCATTCCTGTCTCACAAAGATGATTTTCTGGTCCCAGGCAAGGGCAATTCATTTTAGCTCCTTGTTACCCAGGATCATGTCAGGTATGGAGGAAAAGTGATGTTCCTTAATAAAGATCAATGTTTGATCTGTAAGCTGTAGGATCTGGAGTTTTCAGTTGTGTGTGTAACTTTGTCCTCTCATGCAGTAGAGATTTTCTCTTCACAGGGTGTATGACCTTTTGAAATGGATACTGATATCCTACTACATCAAGACAGTTCCTTTCCTATAAGTAAATTTTGATGAAAGGCATAGTTAGAAACTTGAGTACTTCAGTCTTTCCAGGGTAAGCTGATAAATAGTGGTTTCATTCTTCACTTGGACAGTTAAAATCCCACCTGTTAAGCTGTTAAACAAGTTTGTATTGCAGTCTTGAGATTAGTAGTTTTTTTCTCTTACAAACATACTGTGTCTCTTCACTGAAACAGAACTTCCAGCTTGTGGTGGCAATTCAGAGTTTGTCATTTGTCTTGATGTTTATGAGAGGTTTTCAGAAGAATTTGGAACCTTGCCTTTTAATGCCAGTGTAGGTCTTGTGTTTGGTATACTTCTGAAACAAAGTCCTCAGCCTGATTTGTTCATAAGCTTGCAAGAGTCTTGGGGCAGAACAGTTGGAGAATTTGTGAGTCCCACAGTTATTGAGGCTCAATGTGTGCTGACTGCATGCATGCAAGTAGACTTTTTACATTGTTTTCCCCCTGTGTTAGTTTGTCTTTGAGCTTTTTATCTGGGAGGGTAGTGTGATAGGTGGAAGCTTCTCTGTCTTTCAAGGAGAAAGGCATGTGAGTACTTAAGTTACTTCTGATAGCTGTAAGCAAGCCCCCTTCTCAACAACTGAGATGGTTTGGGGCATGTACTTGCTTTTAATGTTTGTATTATAGAGTAATTATCTCATTTAAATGCCTACCTTCTGTTTAGTCAGTCACTCCTCTTTCATTCCACCAGTGTTGAATCTTTTCTAGCAGGCTGCCCAGCTACATTATCTACAGAACAACAGCTGTGAGTTAAAAATTCCTGGCTCTTCTACATTGTAGCTTTTGCAGCTAAAATGTTATACCTTCAAGAACCTTGTGTCTGAAAACAAAACACATGGTTTTCTCATCAGACCCTGAGCTCTTCCTTTTCCTCAGATTGGCTATGGAGCCAGATATGCCTCTTACTCTTTCCAAACCCAGATGACTTTGATTATTCTTAACATCTGCTGACCTAGCAGTGAATCTTGTTTATAGTGTATAAGTGTGTTAATTGAAGTACTTAAGTACCATAAAAATCGAGGAATTGAGATTTCTCCAGAGCAACAGGAAGTTCAGTAATTGCGCTTTAGGGTTGCCTGTGAAGTTTGATGCCTTGCACAGACTTGAGTTTTGAAGGCAGTAGTGATAGAGGTGAAAATATAGAAATAAACCATAGCCACTGCCTTTTAAATTTGGCCATTTGTCAGCTAATCATGACAATTTTATGAAAAGTTTGTGTGAGGTGTGTAATCCTGAGTTAAAATTCAACTTGAATGTTGAGTAGCAGCAGACAATGTAAACTTTCCTTCTATACACAGGCACACAGTCCCTGCAGCCTTATGGAAGAATGCTCGAGGGAAGGACCAGTTGTGGTTTGAAGAGGCTTTGGGCTCCAACCATCCTGTAATCCTCTACTTGCACGGCAATGCGGGAACAAGGTGAGGCACAAAACAGCGACGGCTTTGTTTCATGATGTGTTTTCCTGGTTTGCCACAGCTTCAGCACATGGAGAAAGATGGAGGAAACCTTCTTAGGGCCTGTAGCCATAGGACAAGGGGTAGTGGGTTTAAACTAGAAGATGGTCAATGCAGATTAGGTATAAGGAACGATATTTACAATGAGAGTGGTGATACAGTGGAACAGGTTGCCCAGAGAGGTGGAAGATGTCCCATCCCTGGAAACATTTAAGGTCAGGCTGGATGGGGCTCTGAGCAAACTGATCTAGTTGAAGATGTCCCTGCTTGTTGCAGGAGGTTTGGGTTAAAGACCCCTTCCAGCCCAAACTAATCTATGATTAAAACCAAAATAAAATTTAAAATCAGTTTGGTGTTTCTCCTTTTAAAAGAAGGTACTTATGGGGAGGGATCATTTTACAGAACATATATTGAATATGGGAACAGATTTATTGCAGTTATCAGAGATATCTGATATTGTAATTTACCTTGTACCCTCTGCTAGAAGCCAGGAGGTTGTGACCCTTTATAGATCAGGTAGTGAGAAGTACTTTTCAGTATAGTAGTTTCTGAATCGAGACATGGGATAGTATTAGTGCTTCTGTATATGTTACTTACAAACATTACATAAACATTCCACTTCCTTTTTTGAGTTTATTTCAGTAGTGAACACATTCTGAGGAAGGAAAATCAGAAGGAAAGAGGATGGTCATGTACCGATCTTGTTTCATTATTGCATACGTATAGGACATTTGTCTGGAACAGGAACACTTCTAAAATTTGTAATTTTATAGTTGACTCTGTATCAGCTAAGGTAATAAGTTAGTTTTCTGTACTTTGTTGTTGGATGCTAGAAACTGTAAGTGCAGTGTGAAACTTCTTGGATATTTCTCAGAATTATGTTCTTACTGACACATCTCCATGTGTTACAGAGCTTTTGTTTGTTTAAGAGCATGGTTTTTTTCCTTACAAATATGGATTTTACAAAAGAGTATCAACCACCTGAGTTTTGAGTGCCAGTGCCTGTTTTTTTTTAAAGCTGATGTCTGCCCATAAACATTCTGCAAGAGCAGAAACGTTCCAAAAAAACAAGTTCCATGATGTAAAGAAATTCTGTTTTAGTCATGCTTTACAAGGTTTAATCAAATTGTAGCATTATTTTTCAAATACTGCTGAACTTGGTTTTTTGCCTTTATTGGGTGTAGCAAATGATACTAATGGAAGCTATTCTGCAGCTTAATGGTGGCAATTTGGGACCAGTATCTCTATTATGGGTGTATTGATTAGATTTACTTCTTGGCTTCCCCAAGTGCTACTGAGTTAAAGTACTGAGCTGTGAATCAGTAACATATTTCACGTTTCGCTTTATTCTGTGTACTGGAGAAGCTGGAGGTGCACTGGTGCTGCCATTTCAGATTTAATATATATTGCTGTATGTTTCTATGCTGCACATTCTGTCACTTGTCCAAAGGCTGCTTTACTTGTGCAGGCTGCATTAACCATAAGTAAAAGGCACTACCTTGGCTTTCTAGTTCACTTGAGTGATCTGGGGCTGTGGCAAAAATGTTGTGTTTGCTTGATCCCCTTAGAAAAAATTCCTCTGTTACACTTTGGGGAAAGCATGAAAAGGCACCAAAGTGTGCATGTCAAAGGTGACTTTTCAAGCAAGTGGATCATTGGATCATCTTCTTTAGGCTTGTATTATTCAAAGTGACTTACAAGCAACCCCTTGCATTTTGCCCTGAGTGTTTTTGACTGCCTTAGGTATTTTGTAGTTGGAGCTGACAGTTTTTTGGCTGGCAAGTGAATATGTTCATAGAGGGAGGTCTGGAGATTTGGCTTTTTGATTTAGAGGCTGCACTGACCAAAACAGTCATAGTGTGAATGTTTTATAGCTTTCATATGAGTGCAAGAGTAAATTTACATCAATACTAGACTGAAGTTTGAATGTGGAATAGCCATGTCATTTTGTGCGTATATTTTAAGGTATGTAATGGCACATTCACATTCCTTTCCATTTAACTGTCTAGATTTCAATTTGTATATCTAAACCCCCCAAACATTAGACGATTCTTCTCCTGGACTTATTTACAATATTCAACTCTGTTTTTCTCTGCTCAGTCTTTTGCACATGTCCCTTCTTCCCCTGTGGTTGGAACCAGGTGAGAAAATCCAAGGACCAGCTGCTTGGGTTAATGTCATGAGGTCTTGCTGCCAGCATCACACCTTGGAGAGCAGGGGCTACTGGCTGTGGCAACACTGGTGGCAAGAACTCAGGGTCTGCAAAGCCAACAGGGACGGGCTCTTTTGGATGTATTACAGTCTTTGGAAAAGGTGGATAGGAGACTGGGTGGAAAAGTTCATCTTTACCTGCTGTGAGGCAGGATTTACAGGGAGAAGTTGACTTCACAATTATGTCCTGCGTAACTCAGCAAGGCCTTGCTGTCTCCTCGAAACCTGTGACAAAGCAGTTATGGCATTTCTTGGTTTTGGCATGTTTGTCTTAAATTGCCTGAGGCAAGTGGCAAAATATGTTTCTGGAAACCTAAATGCTCACATGCGGTTGTTTGTTTTGTTTTTCTTTTATTTTCTCCTCTTCATGAATCACTCTTGCCAGAGGAGGGGATCACCGTGTGGAGCTTTACAAGGTAAGTGGCTGTGTGTGCTGTCCAAACAGTTGCATTAACACATCAGATGTGCACATAATTGAGAAGACTGCTCATGACAGCCCACGATGGACAGGCACAGACCTTGGGGCTCTTAGTCTCCTTTAAATAGGAAACCAGTATGGGAAAAGGTAAGTGTGAGCACACTTACCCATGTTCAAAGATACTTGAAAAGTCTTCTATTTGCTGATGTTAACTGCCAGTTCCAACTGAGCTAACCAGGTTCTTTGCCAGGAATACTTTCACGACATAGTTTATTGGAAAAATCAAAAGTTTTGTTCAATTACAGCCATGATTTGATTGATTAATGTACTAATTTAAGATACCATTTTAAGAGTATTCAGTCTGGTTTTCCCCCTTCCTTATGGCACAGTCCATTTGTATGAGTGGTGCCGTCTTAAGTGCAGAAGGTTTTGTACAAAATCTAATGAATTTCCCATATGTAGCACTATGATCTGTTATGTGAGAACAGCTGCCTCAGTTGCCTTAAGTGTTTTGTCTAGTGACTTTTGGGGTAATGTATTTTATTAAACTCTCTTTTGGCTGAAATTCTCACACACAATTTCTTGGCCTCATATTGTGTTTCTAACAGAGCCATAATCCTTTTTGCTAACTCGTTTCAGAAGGGTCTGAGTCTATGTTTTTCCTGGGGGTTTAGCTACCATTTTCTTCTCTTTATAATTTGTGTCAAGTGGTGACACTCATAAAGTTTTATTGCAATGCAATACAAGATCCCCTTCTGCAAAGTCTTTTTTACATTCAGATCGGTTAGAAAATACTGTTTGGCAAGCCCAAGGAGGCAGGTGATATTTCCTTTAAGAAAAAAGGATGAGCTGATTTGCAGAAAATTGGTTGAGGGGACTGCCATGTAGAAGGATCTATTTGGTCATTTTTCAGGGAGGCAGCCTATGCTGCAGTGCATTTTGTGCTGGCCAAGACAGGCAGAGGAATTGTTTCTGATTTTGAGGGACAGGAGTAGCAATGTTCATAATACTCAGTGTGTTTCTCTGTGTACACGTATGGAGAGCACAGTTTACCAAAACACAAGGTTTCTGTTCCTGAATCTGGTTTCTTTGCTTCTGAGAACATCCAGAGAAGTTGCTTAGTTTGTCTTTTTCAGTCAGTTATTCACGTTTGAACACACACATGGGCTTACTGGAACTCCAGAAACTCCGAATTTGTGTTTGTTCCAGCTGAATGAAACAGGCTGGGATGCTGCCATTTTTGCTGGTGCTTCTAATAATGACGAGAGAGAAACGTCCAGTGCATGTCCAAAATATATGAGAATTAGCCCTGGATGGATACATCAGGGAAGAGGGAGAAACCATCACCATCATAGTCCTCTCAGCAAGGGAATTGAGCTCTTTTCTACATTATCTTATCTTCCTCCTTTTTTCCCCTGTACTAATGAGGTCTGAATTTGTAACAGTAATTGTTCAGGCTGTTAAAATTTCAGTTACATTAGAAATAAAATGTTGGGTTTATATTTACATATTTCCTCTTTAGAGTATAGCATAATGCTAAGATTGCTTTTTAAAATCATGTATCATACACAGACCACAAGAGCAACAGCATTTAAATCCTTTTGTGACTTTTTGTTGATTTTTTTTTTTTTATCTGCCACAGAGCTGTTAGGTTCATATCAAGCAATGGTAGCTTGGAATGCTAACATTGTTTTTTCCAAGGCACTTTATCCAAGTAAGTTGATCTAACATTGAGTACTTTTACTTGCTTTTAACAGATTTTGTTAGGATTACCTATTCCTAAGAGAGCAATTGCAAGTTTTGGATCTATATATTTAAGCCTTCTGAAATAGGCTTCTATATACGTACATTTATCCCAATTTGAGCAATATAATTGAAGCAGTTGTACAGTTTCACTGGAAAACACAACAGTCTTTGTAGGGAAAACAGTAGGATATTTGCAGATCTTAAGGGCAAAGCTGTTAAAGGGAGAATCAATATCTTAGGAAGCCTGATATGAGGTCCAGGAAACACATGAAGTAAAACTAGTGGGCTGAGATGATTAGTGTTTGGAAAACTTTGTGCCTGCTACACTGACAAGCTGTAAGTTGACATGTCAATAATGTCGGCCTGACGCAAGAGCATGGTGTGAAAGTCTCTGTGATGAGTTTCTGTGTGTTTCTCTGTCTTCCAGGTTCTCAGCTCCCTCGGGTACCACGTGGTGACGTTTGACTACCGAGGTACGTGGACTTCTTTTATTATGAAACAGCTTTAGATGTTTCTTTCTGTACAATCCACAGAGTTCAGGTTTGTTTTTTTTTTAATCTCAGGCAAACTGTTCTTTTGTAAAACTTGCTGCCAGCTAGTTAGATGTTGTTATTGCTTCTTTTTTTCCCTCACGGGTATCCAAAGAATTTCCCAAAATTTCTTTTCAGTGCCTTTTTGTGTAGCATTGCTTTCCAATGTCCAGCTCAGTGGACTCTGGCTCCTGTCTGTCCTCATGCGCAGGGCTTGTTGATGAGGGAGCTAAGGAACAGAGGGTGAGCCAGGCACACAGAGTGTTACAGCATCCAGTTAAGTCACCCTCCAGGTGCACATGTGGAATATAAAAATATGCTTGCCTAGGTGTGTTCTATTGGATACGATCTGGTTGAGTGTCATAAAGTCACACAGGGAACTGAACTTGCACTTACTTCCTTTTAAAAGCTAATGGGTGAGATAAGAGACTAAATGATTTGCTAACAATTGGCAACCTACTCAGCAAAAGCCATGACTGTTTTGCAACTCTGCCACCAACAGTCAGGCATCTGCTGCTCTTTTTTTACCTTCTTAGCGTTTAAGCCATGGCTGCAGTGTAATGCCACTGGAGATAGAGGAAAGAAATTAATCCACTGCATTTTTATCAAGAAGACATCTGGGAGAGGTTTATTTGTGGGAGCTTGCCCTGTTTTTCAGTCCTGCTGGCAGCTGCTTCTCTGGCTGCTTATTAGGTATCAGAAGGGATGTGGGATGCTGGCTGCTTAGCGTACAGTGTATGGATGTGCTGCAATAGTGATGGAGCCAAAACAGTCAGGAGGGTGGAAAATTGCTCGAAGGCACTGACCGAACAGCACAGACAAACTGATGTCGCAACAGCTTTGTGAGACGTGCTTAGTCTTTGGCCCTAGGCAGCCAATTCCTGTGCTGTTACAGACTCCGCTTACAAATTGGTTACATGCGTGCAAAAGCAGGGGAGGTTAGCGAGCCCGACTGTTGCAGATGGGTACGTGCAACACACAGTTGTAGCAGTGTTTGGGATCCAGTCCTCCTTGGTTTTGTTGTTGACTAAATCCACAAAAACTGCTTGGCAGCCAGCAGTTACCTTGATTAAATGACTACAGATCAGTTAGGGCTTTCAGCCTCAAATTGTAGAGGTGCACAGTGAAATGAACAGAAACTGCCCATGCCCCAGGTCCCTTTGCAGTGTCAGATGGGCTGCAGGGAAAGAGCTTTGCTGACCAGTTTGTGATTCTTAATAGGACTATTTATGTTTCAGGCTGGGGTGATTCAATAGGCAGCCCGTCAGAGAGGGGAATGACCTACGATGCCCTTCATGTCTTTGACTGGATAAAAGCACGAAGTGGAGACAATCCTGTCTATATATGGGGACACTCCCTGGGCACAGGGTAAGCATCTAATCTCAGTGGAACTGAGCAGCTTCTGAAAAACATTAAACACTGACCTTGGGTGAAGGTGCTGTTTGCTGTAATCCCCAGGATGGCTTGGCTTGGCATCTGTGGCATAATTTCTGCAGGGTAGCTTCCCCTTTGCACTCTACAGAGTGAGAAGGGCTGCAGTGGATGACTGTGCAGCAATTGATCTTGAACCTTCATTGCCCAGAGGGTCACACTGGAAAAGACTTAGAATAGCAGAATGCAGAGAGATAAAGTAGGACTGTGCTGATTTCTTCCCGTGGTGAACCTGTGTCTGTATGTCCTTCAGAGCAGAACATCAGACTTCTCTGGTACTCTGAAAGAGCTGCTCAGACCAGCCACATACACATGTGACTTGTCCTTACAAAAGGTTTTCCTCCTGTCCTGGTAAAAATGCTGTATGTGATCAATACTTGTGCAGATGCCTGCGTGACTACACTGCTGGCCACCTGTCACATTTTTGTGGTCATGTCTGGCACATGAGTGCCAAGTACCTTTACCGTCACATTTTTAACTTTCCTTTCCTGCTTCCTCCCTTTCTGTTGCTGTCTGAAGGTGAGTTGTGTTCAGCCAGCAGCACATGCTCTTACCTCCATGATTTGCGGAGGAGCAGAGGGCAAACACGAGAGTTACCTTTGAGTTGAGCTCTGTGCAGATATAACTGTAAGCCCACAGCAGCTTGCCTGGCTGTGCAACAAATGTGTTGCTGGGACAGGGAGGTAATGCAGGATAGTGCATCTTCATTGCTCTGACACTAAATATCCTGCTTTGTTCGAGTGAAGGCAAAGGCTTTTCCTTTGGCTCCTGCTCTAAATGTTTTTGCCCAGTCCAGGATCCCTTTCTGGGTCAGAGCACACTTCTAGCATTTCCCAATGCACTGCAATCAGAGTATCCTGGGACTGAGGTCCCCAGCTGAGTTCCCTGGTGACCACAGCCAGTCTGGAGTTTAAGGTTTGTGAATTGTGCTCTGCTTGGAGGATTCAGCAACTTTAGAAATATCCCTGTCCCATCTAGGGTGATGCATAGGGGAGACCTAGGTATGGAAACTCTCCTTGCAGTGTAGCCCTGGGCCTCTGCACTCCAGCTGCCTGAAACACAACACCCCTCTGCCTATACCCCTGCATTCCCCTCTTTTTTGCTCAGCAATTGTGGTCTGGGAGTAAGAGGCTGTGTCACATAGCCATGGATGTGCTGGAAGCCTGAGAGCCACCTGAAAGGAGGTCCATCCAAGTGTGGCCGCGTGATGTGCTGCTTCCTTGGACTTGTTCACTTACTGGAATGCAGGCACCTGATGTCATTTGGGACAGTGGGGTATGGGAGGCTGGTGAGAACCCAAGTCGTTGTGGGCTGGCTGACCAGACCTTGGATAAGGGTCAGTGTTACGACAGTTGACTTTTACCTTTGGCACTGATGCTTTCAGAGGGCATGTGCCAATTAAATGCTCGTTCTTCTTTCCAGGGTTGCAACAAATCTAGTGAGGCGCCTTTGCGAGAGAGGTAAGTGTGGTGCCTGGATTCTCCTCCCACCCAGCACAGGCTCTGCTGCCGTCCCAGATATGTTTGGGGTTGTGACAAAGCTGTCCTTGGTGCACTGTGGTGGCAGCTGCTCTCATAAGGCAGACCCTGACCTTGTTGGCTATCTGCACCCCTACATTTCAGCACATTGCCTTCGGCTTTTCAGAAACGCCCCCGGATGCCCTGATACTGGAATCTCCATTCACCAACATACGGGAGGAGGCACGAAGTCACCCCTTTTCTGTGGCAAGTACACAGTGACTTTCACACTAGTGGCATGTAATTAATTGTGTGCTTAGAAATTAACCGTCAGAAGTGCTGTAGCTGAGCTAACTGCATGGCTTGTGGGACAATAGTGATACCTATAAACACTGGGATAAAGAGCGACACTTAAGACAACTCCTGGGAACACTAGTACATTAAGCAGTACCAGAGCCACGTGTGGAGCCTGCTGAAAGAAAACAAACTGGGATCAGAAAGGGCAGTAATTGTAGGGAGGGTTAAGACAGACTCTGCTCTCAGCAGGGGTCAGCCCATTCTTGTTGTGTTGTAGCTTCTCTGTTGCAGGAGGCTATTCTATGGGTGTGAGCAGAGCAGTGACAGGGATGGGCTTCTCTTGGTCTCTACCATGTGGACCCTTTGCACTTGTGTGGTTCCCCTGTTGAGTTCACTCTAATGTGGCCACCTCTTCCATCCAGCATGGGAGTGAATAGAGCAGACACCCACTCCAGGTGTGGGATTCAGCCAGGCTGGCTGAGGTGCCCTGGGCTAAAGCTCTTCCAGGAAGACTGTTGCCAACAGTCCTGCATGATTCCTAGAGACCTTGACCATGCAAACACCTGAAGTGCCTGCTCCTGAGCAGGCTGGTAAGATGAGCCTGAAACAGTGGAGGAAAAATAATGCTGGTGGAAACGTGGGCCATCTCACTGCAGAGAGTGCAGTCAGCAGCCAAGAGATGTTACCAGGATGGCAATGTTCTGCCCTGTTACTGCCCTGTTACTGCTGTTTGTATAACTGTCCTGCTGGGGCCTGCCACTAATGCACATTTTTCCTCTCAGATATACAGATACTTCCCTGGGTTTGACTGGTTCTTCCTTGACCCCATCACGACAAGTGGCATTAAATTTGCAAACGATGAGAAGTGAGTTCCCTCTTTTCTGGGGTGTCAGCTGTAGCTGCAATGAGCCATGGGAAGCATCAAGTAGGACAGACATCAGACTGGCTTCTTTTTTTTGAAAGTGTTGCAGCGTTACACTTGCTGAAGTGATTTCAGTTACTCTCACAGTCCTGAGAGCAGCACAACTTTGCTGCGGAGTTCTTTTTTTTTTTTTTTTTAATTGTTCTTAATAAGGACAGGTGCAATAGAGACCATGGAGACTACTCAGGAATATGCAGATTTGGTTCATGTGATTTATACTTTTCAAGTGTATGTTACACATTAAACAGTAGCATCGGAACCTGAAAGGTTTGGGAAGATTTCTTTGCTGTCCAGTTGCATAAGCCACCTTGCCTGTAATCACATTATCTCTTTTCACTGAGTCTTTGATTGAAGAGTCTGAACATTTGTGAATTTCCAGTAGTGAAATGAAAAAATACCTTGGTGGGGATTATGCTTTTACAGTGTGGTGAGCCACTTTTCTCTGGTATAAGCAGCAAATAGTTTTTATGAGGATGCCTTTCATTAGTAAATTTTCTACAGATCAAAGGAATGGTGCCCAGATAAGTGTTTTGAATTGCACTTAATAACCCACAGGACATGTTTGTCACGACAGTTTTCTTAAAAATGCACATTACTGTTGGAGAACGATGGGATTGCTGTAAGCCTTTGTGACATTGTTGTCTGTTTTACAGTGTGAAATACATTTCCTGTTCGCTGCTTATCCTTCACGCTGAGGATGATCCAGTGGTACCATTTCATCTGGGAAAAAAGGTACACATGTGGCTCTGCAAACTGATCTGGTGGGAGGAACGGGTATGGATAAAATGACATCCCAACCAGGCAAAAAGCCAGCAATAGAAAGGTGTATGTAGAAACAAATAGCCCAAAGGGAGTGCAGATTCTGTGCTGTTGGAGGTGGCAAACCGATAGTGAAATGAAGCCAGAGCTATCAAAGCTGCTCAAACCAGGGCCCGTAACCTAACCCTGAGAGGGATGTGGGTTTGGAGTAACACACGTCCCTCACCAGCCTCCCCTTGCATTCAGCTTTACAACATTGCTGCAACATCACGGAGTTTCCGAGACTACAAGGTGCAGTTTGTTCCGTTCCACACAGACCTGGGCTACCGGCACAAGTACATCTACAGGAGTCCAGAGCTACCTCGAATACTGCGGTAACGGCCCGGCTCACCGGGGTCACCTCTGCCTCAGGGGGGCTGGGGCTTGGGGCTTACCGTGACGTGCACCCATGAGTAAGAGAGATGTATATTGGCCTCCAGAGTGGGTGAGATATTTGGGCTGGCTTAGGACAGAGTCAGCGCTCTCCACCTCCTTGCAGAGCAGATTTTGGGAAGGGGAGCCACGGGAATCTGAGAACACTTGTCCGTGGCACATCTCTGCTGTAAGTTGGATGCTCTGGAAAAGCTGTTTGCAGAGCAGTTCCTTCAGCTTGGCTCTTTTAGTGGGAACCACTGATGGGCGTGAGAGCAAAGCTCAGTGCTGTCCCCTGTGCAACTCCAGCTGCAAATGCTTAAACCATAGTATTTGCCAGGGGAATGGGAAGACCTGCAGGAGGGTGTAACATGCACCAGTATAGGAGAGCCGAGTGTCACTGCTGTGTCATTTTCTTTCCTAGGGAATTCCTGGGAAAATCTGAACATGAGCATCATCATTGAAGAATGGCTGCTTGTCAGCACAGAGATTTTCCTTTCTTTCTTCCTTTCTCTCTCTCCTTTTCTTCCCTGCTCCCTGTGGGTCAGTCTGCCATTCTTCCATCCCTGGCATTAGAGAAGGTCAGGGATTTCCACTCCGGTCCTGATGTGTACCCTTGTCAGCTCCAGCACCTGTGACAGCAGAAGAAGTTGTTGGCTTCTTTTCTTGACATGGATGGAGGGGTGATAACAACCCAGGAGCCAGTACCAAATCATGAAAAACATCAGCACAGCAAAGTCTGGCCATCCCAATGTGGTACCACTGAGGACAGATGTTCTAGGACACTGTCATGACCAAGGATGTTTCACTTTTAAACATTGCTGCTGGTTTTGGATCATGTAGAGATTCATTTGTAGGTGAACGGCTTTTGCCATGTCTCCATACCACAGTTGTCCTGCTTGGGTTTGAGGTGTTCTCTTTCTAGAAAATGTTTTGCCTTTCCTTTTTGGTAAGTGACTATAATTACAAATATGTGGAAGATCCAGGTAGTAAAAGGTATTTTTATTGAGCTCTTCAGTCACAATGTGCTGCAAGTGTTGGGGTAATTGAACACATTTGAAAATAAAATGAAAGGCTTTTTTTTTTTTTTTTTATTCTTCCATTTGAAACATCTATTTAATGGGAAAGGTTAGTGCCCTTTTATCTTTCCTATACCCTTTTCCTTCTGAAAGTCATTTCTACTCCCATCCCTGCTATGTTCTGTGGGCCTCTTCCCCTTTTTCACATGCACTTCCTGTTAGGATTGAAATGACATGTGTATATAAATTGCAAACTTGGGTGTTTAAGCCAGAAAGCGTGAGATTACTTTTTTGTTTGATCTCCCTTCCATGAACAGTGTGTGCCCAGGCTGTGGGAATGGATATCTTCCATTTCCCCCGTACACACCCAGAGAGCCACGTACTTCCTTTCCTGGTGGGAAGGGCAAGGGTGTTTTTTTTTTTCCCCCTCAACTACTTTTTAATTCCTTAGGTCAGGTTTTCTGGTTCCTGGTTACAATGCTGTCCCACTGTAGTTAAAAGCAGGCAGTGGTGTGTAGTTCTTGATGCAAAAATAAATCTGGGGTGTTGCTCCCCATCTCTTCCTCCCCCTCCCTTCTGTGCACTCCCAGTAGCACGTCTCAGCCCCTTTGACAGCCATGGCCGAAGCACATTATCCAGGAGACAGAAATGGAAATGAGCCTTTCTCACAGGGAGAGGTTCTGGGAATGTCCCTGCCCTGCCTGGGGTGAGAACAGGGGCTGGTTTATGCCACTGAAGAGCTCTGCACTGAGATGGGAGAGGGTCATACACTGACTCACTGGGATCTGGCCCTGCCCCCATCACTCTATACAGACAGTACCAGGTGCTGTAGGTTTAGTCATTAGTGCTCAGAATGAATTGTGCTGCCTCAAAGGTCTCTTCAGGGGTGTACAGCATAGTATAAACTGCTCAGCATGCATCCCAGTTATATCTGCAGGCTCATACTAGTTGCAAAAGAGACACTAGCTTGTTCTTGTACCAAGATTATTCTGCCATTAGCGTGGTTGTCCCAGAGGTTTCTGACCCGCGATACTCATAAGCTAGCTGTGCCACTTAAATACAAGTGCATCAAACGTAATTTATTGCACTGACAGAAGAGAAACAATTACCTGGCTCTGGAGAGTAACACACACATTCCAGTTAATGCTGCTGCTGCCAGCTGGCTTGGGGCAAAGCGCAGCCTGAGCTGGGGCCTGGCTGCCTGCCTTCCCCCTGTGGGACAGAGCTGGGAGTCCAGCATGAGAACTGCTGGTGTGGGTGATTCCAACAGCATCATTCCTGTTAGTAGGCCAGTGATATGCTTGGAAATTTAAACTGAAATGTTTATCTAAAAGTGGTGTAGTTTTAATAAAGGCATTGACTGCTGATCACTTCAGCTTTACCAGTTTTATCTGGCAGTTTTTGGGACTTCTTCCCTGGTTGAACAGGTCAGCATTGTCAGGGGTGTGGCAAGGCTGCAGTAGGGTTGTGTGTGGGAAGTGAGCTTACAGCCGGGACTGGGCAAATCTTTTTGGGTGTTGCCACCTTGGGGAGGAATGGCTCTCCTGGACCCCAGAGGGTCTGTGCTTGTAGTCTGTCTGCAGCTGAGGTTCTGCTTCTCCCCAGGAAATGGGGGAAATGGGAGCTACCTGTGAGATTTGTAGTACAGGAGCCCTGTGTGCCATTTGCAAGGCAAACCCAACACAGCAACCCCCATCCTGGTGCATATAGTCAGCATGCCCATGGTACCAGTAGACAGCTTTGGCTGGAGTTAGCCTAGTGCAGCCACTCACATCCACTTCTTCCTGCACACCCTGAGCACTGCCAAGACTGACCACAGGCACATTGCCCCCATGACGGTGCCAGCACCCCAGCATGCCATCAGCTGTACAGGACCACATCCCATGAAGCCACAGCTGGGGAAGGACAGCATCAGTTCAGGAGTCATGGCCTGAACTTGTTGCAACCTGAACGCAGAGGTGTGGAGTAGTCACAAGTCAGTCCAAAGTCAAACCAGCAGGTGTTCAGGTTGTTTTAATGATCTGGTGTCACACAGGGGAGTACTGGTGCACTATGCTGCATTATGGGTGTTAAACTCTGACCTCAGCACTGGGAGGGGCACGTGGAACAGCATGACCCTGCTGTGGAGGAATGCCAGAGATGTGATCCATGTTCACCCCCTGGGTAGCACCCAGCCCACAGCTGTACCTGGAGAGCCAAGAGCCAGAAAGATCAGCCACTCACCTGGCAGTGGTGGCTCTGGCAGCCCTCTGTGCAGACACAGAGACTAAAAATCCTTGGAGTGGCTTGGTTACTGGGCCTTTAGTTAGCAAAGAGGTGTGGTAGGAAACTATGGTAAGCTCTGTGACAGGGAAGTTGCCAAGCCCAGGCTCTCCTTTCAGCACAGTGTTTGACATTGGTGACTGCCCTGGGCCCAACTGCTTTAAGAGCCAGCCCCATCTTCTGTAGGTGTTACTGGGGAAGGGGTTGGCCAGGGAAGCAGTGAGGCCTCTCCCTCCCCTAGTTTTGGGCCTGGCAGACCCCAGAGGAGGATGCAAGACAGGCTCTGTGTTGGCTAATCCTGCTTGTGGGGCAGGGTCAAGGAGGCCAGGCCCTTGTCTGCAGGGGCCAAGGGGAGGGTTTAGTTAGAAAGCCCTTGTTAAGCAGGGAGCACAGCTTGGAAGTCTTATCCATGGTCATCTCACTAGAAGCACTACGCAGCACATGCAGGCTGGATACATGGGTGCAAACACAAGGTCCTTTCTCCTGTCCCCCAGCTGTGGTTCCTCAGTCAGGGCTCCTCCTCAGAGCATCCATCTGCCCCCTGAGGGAAAGGCCTTGGTTCTGCAGAGCTGAGCCCATCTGACTGGGGGTGAAATGCAGGTGAGGCCTCCTGGGCTGGGAGCCTATTCCTCCTTCCTTCCTTCTGTGCTTGCATCAATCTCGGGGGAGGTTGGGTGGGGGGATTTTTGTGGCAGATGGCTCCACACCCCAGATTTCACGGGCGTACTCCGTGATGGTCCTGTCACTGGAGAACTTGCCCGAACACGCAATGTTCCTGATGACTTTCTTAGTCCACTCGCGGGGATCCTGAGGAGAGGCAATGTCGGCAGTCAGTCCCTCACCCAGCTCTGTCCCTGCTTGCAGCGTCGCAGGGCACTGGCAACACACGCCTGACGGGTTCCAACGCCGTGGTGTGGGGCTGCCAGAGCAGCAAAACCTGCCTTGCCCTGCCCCATGCCCACACACTGTGGTGTCTGGGAGAAGGACTCCCCCCACTCTCCCCACTCTACTGCCATGGCCAAAGACCCCATCCCTCCCACTCAGTAGCAGGCATGTCTTACCATGAACAGCTGGTCCACTTGGCCTTGGCATTTAATGTAGGCCTCATAGTCTGCAAACACCTTAAACCTGAAACCCAAAGCAGAGTAGGGCAGGGCTTTGCCTTCTGGGAAGGCTCAGCCCCCGTGCAGGAGGACCCAGGCTGGTGGGAAGGAGGCCAAAGCAGGCTGAGCGCAGCCCACCAAAGGAATGCTTCCCAGCGCTCACCTGTCGTGGTGCATGAGCATGTTCACGACATCCCTGAAGCAACCAGGGTCTCGAGGGGAGAAGAATCCGCTGCTGATCTGGTCGATGGCCTGTCGCAGCTCTGGCAGGCGCTCATAGTACTCCCGGGCATTGTACCTGTGCCAAGAGACAGGCTACAGGGACTGATGCTCTTCCTGGGGCCCAGCACTCGGACAGCAGGGCCTGACTTGTTAGGCACAGGGAGGGTAGGTAAGGATGTTATATGGCTCCTAAGTGAGGGGACTTGTTCCTGGGTATGTCCATCAGAGCACCCTGCTAGTGGCTTCTAGACCAGTAGCAGTGCCTGAAAGACTTTTTGCTCAGACTTATGTCCCATTCACAGCCACTGTGCTCTGGGCAAGCTGCATCCCTGATGGACCATCCATGGCCCAGCCCACGGCAGAGGCTGCCTCCAGCCCCTGTATTTTCCTGCTCCAGAGCTGCCCAGGGAGGAAGGTGTCCCTCCCAGAGAACATGGCTCTCTCTGCCTGAGCTGGGACCTGTAGCTGAAAAGCCCTGGCATGTACCAACCCTTTACGATCCAGGGCCTCCACATCCTCCACCCGCATGCCAAATATGAAGAGGTTTTCTTCGCCTGCCTCCTCAGCCATCTCCACGTTGGCCCCGTCCATGGTCCCAATGGTGAGGGCCCCGTTCACCATGAACTTCATGTTGCCAGTACCTGAGGCCTCTGTGCCGGCTGTGGAGATCTGCTGGGAGAGATCCGCTGCTGGGATCACTGCCGGGTGCAAGAGAGGCAGGAGTTAATCCTTGGCACATGCGGCTCCCCACAACTCGGACAAGCCTGGGCATCTGCTAGTGGCCCTTCTGACCTCAACCTCAGCCCAAACAGCACGACTGGGGCCAGGCTCAGCTCTGCCATAACCCAGTGCAGTTGCTGTCACTCCTCCATGAAGCTGGCTTCCTGATCTTTGTGGAACTCTCAGGCCCTTCCCAAGGGGCACCCTCCTGTCCTGCCACAACAGCTTAGCTGGGACATGCCCAGCTCCTGACATATGCTTACACAAGACCAGACTTACCCTTCTCGGCCAAGGATACCCGGTAATTCTCCAGGAAGATGACCTTGAGCTTATCCCCCACGTAAGGATCGTTGTTGATGACATCACCAATGGATGTGATGAGTTTGATGATCATCTTGGCCATATGGTAGCCAGGAGCTGCCTGAAGAAGAGCAGCCCAGAAATGGTGAAGGCTTATAAAGGAGAGCAGGAGAGATACCAACATGGGTCCTCGCTGCAGGGAGAGTCTGGGCCTGACCTCTGCTGTTCACAGAGAATCATAGAATGGTTTGGGCTGGAAGGGACTTTTAAAGGCCATCTAGTCCAACCCCCCTGCAATAAGCAGGGACATCTTTAACTAGACCAGGTTGCTGAGAGCCTCCTTCAACCTGACCCTGAATGTTTCCAGGGATGGAGCATCTGCCACCTCTGGGCAACCTGCTCTAGTGCTTCACCACATTCACTGTAACAAATTTACACCTTAGATCTAATGTAAACTGACCCTCCTTCAGTTTAAAACCACTGTCCCTCATCCTACTGTAACAGGCCCTGCTAAAAAGTTTGCCTCCCTCTTTCTTAAAAGGCCCCCTTCAAGTACTGAAACACTGCAGTAAGGTCTCCCCAGAGCCTTCTCTTCTCCAAACTGAAAAATCCTAATTCTCCCAGCCATGATTTAGCAAAAACACCCTCATGGGAGGACAAGTCCTGAGGCACAGGGAAACAGTGATGGGGCCTTGCTCAATCCAGTTAGTTCGTGGAGGTGTTTCCTGAAGAGCCCAACAGCAGACACACACTGGGTAACCTACAGAAGTCACAGAAAGGGGACAGCACCTTCCCCACCCCCTCACTGAGCCAGGCATGCACCGAGTCTGGAACGCATTTACCTTTCCTCCAATCATAATAGTCCTGGGCACACAGGATTTGGATGGATTACTTCTGATGCCTGAAAGAGCAGAGACCTTTCTTCAGAATTTTTCAAATTTGAAAGCTCAATTTTGATCTTAAAAAAAGAAATTAAAAAATCCTCACAACTGAAGTTTACTGCATGCATCAGAGGTGGGCTGGGATCTCAGCCCATGTCACGAGGACCCATCAGACTTGCAGGACCCTGAAGCCAACCAGACATCTGTTGGAGCTGTGGTGGGTGAAAACTGGCTGCAGAATCTTTGAAGAACTACTCAAGCCAGCACAATGCAGAGCTCAAATGACTTGCCTCCCTTAGGGAATGGGCAGGGTCCCAAAGTGTACACTGGGAAGCGGGGCTTTAACTTGCATCAGGTCAGTCTCAACACCTGCAGAACAGGTGTGGGGGTTACCTGGGCACCCGCTGGGCTGGAAACATGGGCTGTGAATTTTTCCTCAGAGCTCTGTATGACCCTTCAGACATTTTGTATTCCCTCCTGGAGAGAAGCCCTTCATGACAGGAGGGCAGAGCTAGGTGCAGGAGTCCGTGGCCACCAGCTGCCATAGTTTTACATGGGGACCCTGGCAGTGAGAGGTTGGGGAACGCTCCTTATGTACCAGCCCAGGCAGGACTTACGGTTGTAGAGGGTGATAGCGTGCAGGCAGTTCAGTAGCTGCCGCTTGTACTCATGGATTCGCTTGACCTGAACATCAAACATGGACGAAGGGTTGATCTTCACCTTGTACTGCTCCTCCAAGTAGGCTGCAAACTTCAGCTTGTTCTCCTGGCAAAAAAATATGAGGAATAGGCATGGGTTCTCAGGGCTTGCATCAGAAGTGAGTATTTGCTGCTAGGATGTTCCTGGGAGCATGGTGCTTTTAGCCTTCCTGCACCCATCCCACCTCCAGTGCACATTACCTGTTTGACTTTTGCCACATCCCTGATAAAAGTCTCATTATTGATGAAATCCAGTAGCTTCTTCAGCTGGCTCAGATCTGTGATAAAGCCTTCCCCGATTTTCTAAAAGAACAAACCAAGAGAGGAATGTCCTACCCATGAGGCACTGCACCCAGTCCACAACTGCACTTCCCCAACAGAGATGACACAGTCCCACTGGGAACTGGAAGACGCAGTGTGGCCAGGAAAAGGGGCAAAGTTTTATGGTGAGGTTACTTCTCTGTGTCTCAGGGAGCCCAATGGAAACGGGGCACTTGCAAAAACTCAACCAAGCCTCCCTCTCTCAAGGAGCTTTAGTGGGAGGAGCGAGGATGAATGCACATGTACCAGGGCCTCCTGGAAGCTGGAGAAACTTACGGGCAGGACATAAACATACATTTAATTACAGGATGATATTCAGCCATGCATGTTGCAGGGTGAAGCAAAAACCTGTGCTAAAGGGCCTGGAAACAGAGGGAACAGAACCGGGGCTGGGGCTCCAAGGGAGCTCCTTTGCGCCTATGAAGCTGCACACTTTAGCTGACGCCCTGATGGTGTATAGTCACTGCAAGGACAGGGACCAGATCCAAATTTCTGCAGCTTTTTTTGGCCAGCTCTTCATCAATTTTAAAGCCCAGCCAACCTCACACCTACACGTACCGCAGGTGTGCACCTCCCAGGCTGTCCCCACGCACACCTGCCAGGTGTCAGCCTTGGATCTGATCAGACCACAAGAAGAGGTGATCAAAGGGATCAGGCTCAGCCTCTCACTTCACAGACTCACAACTCACCTCAGCAATAATGTCGGCCAGTCCTGGGTTGCACAGCAGCAGCCAGCGCCTCGGCGTGATCCCATTGGTCTTGTTCTGAAACTTCTCTGGCTCCAGCTCATAGAAATCCTTGAATCTGGAACATCAGGGAGCTCTGAAACACCCACCACCACCCAAAGCTTCAGCTGGGCCCCCATTGTGTGTGCTCCTGACTCAGGGCAGACTCTGTCGATCTCCCTGTTATAGGTGTGAACTCTGCTGCCTCTCACCCTCTTCCTCAGCTGTACTGCCAAGAGTTTCACTAGCTCCAAAGGGAGAGAGTCTCCCCAGCCTGCCATATCCAGCAAGGCAGCCCAAACAGACCTAGCCCTCCACAGCTTGCAGGCAAAACCCTGAGAGTGGAGAGGGTGCATGCCTTGGGTGTCCCCCAACTCACACCGAGTTCTTCACGATGTTGGAGTGGATGCGGGCCACGCCATTGACTGCGTGGGAGCCAATCACACAGAGGTGCGCCATGTTAATCCGTTTGCAGTCCCCTTCCTCGATCACCGACATCCTCCGGAGACGGTCAATGTCCCCTGGGTAAAGAGCTGCCACACGCTGCAGGCAGGAAAAGGGACATTAGCGACACAGCCATAGGACCTAGAAGCATTCCTGGCCTGAAGACGGACAGATCAAGACCCCCTGAGTTCCCACAGGCTGTGACCAGCCCCGTCCCTTACATCGAGGTGCATTTGGTTGAGGGCATAAATGATCTCCAGGTGACGTGGCAGCAGCTTTTCAAACATGGAGACCGGCCAGCGCTCCAGGGCTTCAGGCAGCACGGTGTGGTTGGTGTAGGCACAGGTCCGTTTGGTGATCTCCCAGGCCTGTGTTACAAACAGCAGGTTAACACAGATGTGTCCAGGGAGGGGAAAGGAAATCCCCTCCTCTTCCCCCTGAAAGTTTCGCCGCAGACCTCTCAGCTCTGCTTACCTTGTCCCAGTCCACTTTCTCCACATCCACCAGGATCCGCATGAGCTCTGGTATGGACAAGGCAGGGTGGGTGTCATTTAGCTGAATAGCCACCTGCAACACAGACTTGCTGGTCTCAGTTCTGGCAGTGATAGGACTGGGACAGTGCATAGGGTTGGGGTGAGGGTCAGCCTCAAGTCTCTTCTTGTGACACACACATCCCAGAAACAGAGAGAGCTCTCAGTAATGGAGCTATTCAAACTTCTCAAGTTTTGCTCCAAATTGCACATTTCCCCCGGGAAAATAGGCCTAGAGTTCATCTGTTTTACAACCCAATTGCCAGGGTGTTTTTTTACATGTTTGTATACGCTTGGTCCTGAGTGTCCTGCTCTCCCTCATGATAGGTCTGGCTGAAATGTTCCTCCGACCCTCTGGCCACAGACTCACCTTGTCTGGGAAGGTTTCAAAGCATGTTCTCACAGGGTCTCGACACCCAAATTTGGAGGACTTAAAGCGGCGGATGATGTCCTGGAGGGTGGCAGCCACCACAAAGTATTCCTGCTTCAGCCGCAGCTCCTTGCCTTCAAAGAACTGCAAAGTGGGGGAGGGAAACCACAGCCATTAGTGCTGGAGCTGCCACTCAGCAGCCAAACCCCTGGAGGTGCTCCTTCCCGCTCCGATGGGCTGCCCGACAGGCCTCACAAGTTCAGCACCTCATCAGGGCAAATGTGGATGTTCCTCATATGTCTCTGATGGGGACAGCAGCTGCAGGGACTGACAAGAGGCTTGGCATTTCAAACAGCTGCTTCCAGAGAGAGCATCTGAGCCTGCCACATCCATGCTACTCCTACAGAGCTAGCACAGCTCCCTCCCTTTCTGCAAGATCCTTTGCAGGGTTTTTGGATAAAGGATTCTGGGCTCCTTGCAATAGCCAGGAACTAGAAGTGTGTCTCTGAGCACACCAGCTGCCTCTCACGCACACTATGCTGGTCTATTTTAAAGCACCAGCACAAATGAAAGAGTGCAGGGTAAAGTGCAGCACAGTTCCAGCACAGATACTAATCCATGACTAGATAGTGAGGGTTCTTCCCTTTTGGACCTACTGTCCAGTGAGTGCTTGTCCTGGGACAGCCCCCACAGTGAGAAATCCCTTGAACTGGGGATGGAACGAGTCTCCCCTAATTGGCATAGACCTTCAAGTTGAAGGAGTAATGTCTTCTCCTTGCAGCAGGGAATAGAGCAGCTACACAGTCTGGGCCAGACTCTTAGCTGCCATCAGTCAGCAGAGGCCCTCTGGAGCCTGCAGAGTGTTCACTGGGAATTACAAGGGCAACCTGTATTGTATTAAACCAAAACAATAAACATCAGGTGGCCCTGACCTTCCAGTGCTTGCAAACAAGGAGATGCAAGGAACCTGCAGGAAAGGTGATTCTGAGCAACAGGAAAGAGAGGCAAGAGAGTCACTCACATTATCATTTGGGTACAGGACTCTGGATATGTTTTCTGCCAGGTTTCTGTCCAATACCGCCTCGATGTAGTCGCCCATATTGACTGCAGCAAGAGAGAAACACACACAGCACTCCAGCAGCTGTAGAGATTCAGGCAGGTAGGTCCCTGACACCACACTTTTCCCTCTTCTCTCATAGAGAGATTTTGTAACATGACTATTCAGGCTGGGATTAATGGAATATGATGGGAATGTACATGTGTGAAGGGCACCAGAGTGATAGGAGGAGATGGGACAAGAGAAAGGCACGTCTCCATGTGCTTCTCAAGACACACAGATCAGGAAGGACAGACAGAAACTGAAGACAGATAGCAGCCAGAGAAGGCAAAACAAGGAACTGAGTGATGAGCCATCTTGCTTAAGAACTAAGAAGAAATAGGGGTGGGCAAAGAAGCATAAACACCACAATACACTCAGCTCCTAAAGGGTACAAAAGGCTCACCAAAACCCAGCTCACAACTGCCAGTCAAGAACTGAGGAGACTCAGGAGCTGTTACCCCACGTTCCCCACACAAGTCCTCCTGGCAAAGCTGCTTGGACACACACATCTCTGCACTTGCCAGTATGCAAGAATAAATCAAATCAGTCTAATCTAAAACCTTCCCCTTCTGTAACAGACTAGCACTGACATTTGGTGTGTTAGCTGCCCTGTATCTGCTCTTCAGCACTACAATTAAAGCCTGGAAAATGCACCTAAAGCAAACCAACAGTAAGGTGAGCTGTGCTGCTCTTTTCCATCAGCACTAAAGGATGACACTGCACAGAAAATGACCCTCCAGAGAAAGTTTGCAGCTCATTTGGTAATGTAGGGAATACAGTGGCAGGTGTACTGTCACTGGGGGAAGGCATAGGGCAGGTTGTGAGAGCATGGTAAGTGTGATGGGGATGAAAGGAGAAAGGAGAAAAGATGGATGTCCTGGTACATGAGGGCTCTGGAAGTAGTTGGGGATAGTGTGATCCATAGATGTGCACACAGTGCTCTGTTTTGGAGGCAGCTAGGAGATATGGATAAAGCAAGCCAGATGGGTAGTGCTGTGCCAGGAGCCACGCACACAGGAACAACTGTGTCCCAGCCTGGCCAGAAGAGAGGCCGTGGAGGGACAGCACTTACACTCCTGGAGGTTGAAGTCATTGGGCGCCTTCGCAGACCACAGCCTCATGGTGTTCACAGTGTTGTTCTTGTATCCTGGCACCGGTGTGTCATAAGGCATAGCAAGGACAACCTGCAAAAGGACAGTATTCCCCTCTGGTTAGCAGCACAGTGGCCTCAGAGAAGGCAGGCAAGTGGCTGAAACCTCTGCAGGAAGAATCTAGACGTCTGTGGTAAGAACCTCACCTCACTAAAATATTTCTGCTGAGCTTCACAGACTTCCCCGCTATCACGGGCACCAACAGGAGTTACAAACCCATCAATGAAATGCAAGAGTATCAAGCAACCTGTTGACCTTCCTACACCAACTGGGGTACATTTTAGTTATTGATCAGAGCAAGAATCCTCAGCTGTCCACTGTGATTCTGTCTGTGCTGGGGTAGAGCCAGGGCAGTTGGGACTTTTGTGTTTCCACGTGGGATAAATCTCACAGCCTGAATCCTGCCCATTAGCTTTCTGCAACCTGCCAAGACCAAACCCTTCCACTGCAGTACCATTCCCAGAGTGATTCACCCAATATTCAGGGTTTGTTGAACCTGCCTGGATAAATCCACTGAGATCTCCAGCACCTGAACTGAACATGAGTGTGAAACTATTAGTGCAGTTTACAGATGATGCTTAAGCCTCAAGATCCTGTACACATGGCTACAGGGAGTAACACTGGGCCTTCCAGCTCATATTACACTAGCTAAGCAAGGCATGGGTGTGTTTACAAGCACACTGATGTGCCAGCACCTGTGTGCCTCCAGACCTGCTGCCAACAAGGCAAGGCACCCTGAACTCAGCCTGGAACAAAGAGGCCAAGGGCTTATGGCAGCAGAACTGAATGGTACTTGCAGAGCAAGGCCCTGATCCTGCAGCATGAAGCCTGGGCCTCCTCTCTGACACTGACAAAGAGAGCCAGCATCCTCCTAAACAATTCAGTCTATACCAGCACAGTGGCAAGGCACGGAGAGGCTATCCCCAAGCGAAGATGTGAGAAGCAGCAGAGAACTGCAGAAGATGCCTTCAGAGAGCAGGGAAAACTCAATATGTTGGTCCTGAACAGCCTCTTTGTGCTGGCATCAGCAACATCTCTCCTCTGGGGAGAATCAGCAAGAGCTCAAGCTGCCATTACCAGCTCTGAACACGGAAGCAGGCAGAGAGCCTGCCCAGAGACTGGGGCACACATCACATGAACTCAGCAATGCTATATTTGGAGACTGCATCTTTGGGTTTTTCGAGCCTTTACAACTTGCTCTCTTAACAGCACTATCTGACAATTCACCTCCTTGTAGGAAGCAGCGTTTGGGGACCCTGAAACCCTGGACAACCCTTAGGATCAGAAGAGAGGCATGTTGAAATGCAATGGCACTCGGTCCCCTAGTGGATGCCTGCTGCACTTGGGGACCAGAGGGCTCTGGCACAGTGCCTCCAAGATATTCACTGGGTTGTGGTTGAACTCCTGCACTGTTTGTCCTGGGAGTGGCTTGCACAGCCTTGGACAACCAGAGCCCTGGAAAAAGATCTGGTTTGTTTCTCCTCTGAGCAGGCCCAGGTGACTCTGAAACTGAGCTTTAGCTCTTGGCACTGAAGAGAAGCGCTGGGCTCTGTGACTGTGAGCTCCTCAGATGAACCGAGCTGGCTCATCAGGCTGAGAGACTGCTGAACATCATGGGAACAAGGCTGGGTCGTATCCCTGAATACCAGAGAAATTAATCAGCCTTCCTTCCGCCATCCTGGGCAGTGCTTACACAGGAGAGGCTGAAGCATCTTTGATCCTCCTGATAGACCTGTGCTTCTTCATAGCTTGCCTTCCTCAGCTGCAAGATGGGAATGCATGTGCTGGCAGCAAGCATGTGCTCCTGAAGTACAGTACTACTTCCTCAACTGTGGGAGGTGGAAGGAGCATTTGTTCTCCACAGTGCTACAAAACAAGGCCTCTGGGCAGATTGGAAATGAGAAACCACACCTCCAGCCTCCCCTGACAGCACTCTGCCAGCTGGGCTTGTCTGGGAAAGAGGAACTTGCTCTGATCACAGGAGTTCAACACCTACGGTATTGCCCACCCACAGCAGCAGCACTAGAACCACCTGCAAAACCACTGACTGTGAGTGAGCAGTGGCCAGGAGCAGTGCAGAAGGAACCTAGCAGAGCTGCCAGGGTTCTCCTACTTGTCCTCCAACATAAATCCATTCAAGACTGTGGGGCTTCACCCTGGAGATCAGTACAGAAGGAGACTCCAACTGATGTGAAGCTGTTGAGTATCATCCCTCTTTCTCAATTCCTGCTGCAACAAATCAACAAATTTTTTTTTTCCCCTCAAATTCTGTAGGCTACAGCATCCCTTTCATAACTGCAAGGGTAGCAGAGAGAGTTTTGCCAATCTGGGAGAGAAGCAAAGCCTGAACCCCTCAGGCAGCCCGGGGTCAGATGCTCCCCCTCCTCCCTACCCTTGCCTGGTCTCCTCCAGCCCAGCACTGACACAGATGATGGTGGTACCTGGGTGTCGATCCACTTCACACCCTCAGGAGTGTGATCCACACGGCCGTAGAAGTGCACAGGGAGCATGTACTCTGGGCGAGCTTTCTCCCAGGGATTGCCATAGCGTAGCCAGTCATCTGCCTCCTCCACCTACAAGACGCAAATGGGGTTCAATGGATGGCTTGTGTCTACAAGTGAAGGCTAAATAAGGCTCTCCGAAGGCAGACCAGTTTAAAAACAAAGCTTTAGTAAGCTTACTTTAAAAATGGATATGCAGAGGCCTCTAGAGGACAGCTGGGCTTTCCAAAACTTAGATGGCTGCATCCCAGCTGGTATAAATAAATCAGCCTCTACGGGCTTTGCAGCACTGTTCAGGTTTAAGCCATCCAAACTGCACAGACCACTGCACTCAGTCTGTCTCCATGCCTTTACATCCAGTCTGACTGTTACACTTGGGATGTGGCACCCATTGGTGCTGTTCCTGGCCACAAGTCACCCTCTGTAATCTAGGTCTGTAACAGGGAGGGTTTTTCCTCTCAGCTGGTAACAGTGGCAATGTAGTCAAAGGGAACCCATTGGAGCCACCAAGGTTGATGTTATCCAGGAACCAGAGGGGCTGAGGCACTTGGAGAGATGCTTTGTGCCTCCAGGCATCTCTCTGCCAGGAAGGGGAGGAGGGAGTGAGGGAAGGGCAGCTCTGAGCCACAATCCAACATGCCACCACCCCTGTTCTTTTTTAAGTAACATGAAGTCAAATACAGCGGAAGCGTTTTTCCTGGCTTTCACCATTTATAGGGCCTAGCACTGCAGCTTTTTTTGTGGAGAAGGAGGAAGAAACAACCTTCAAACCTCTCACTATTTTAGGGGGAAAAAGGTACTTTATGCTCAAAGGCAAGGCATGTCTCCTCATGGAAACCACTTCCAGATATACACTAAGGAAAACTACCAGCTGGGGCACCTTTTTAGCTATTTTCACTTGAAAATACTATGATCACTAATGCTACAGGAAAGCCCCCGTTTGAGACCCTGCTGCCAGTGACCCAGGGAACCCACAGGACAGGAGCAGCAGCAGCACAGGCACTTGCCCGTGTTCCATCATGTTCAAATCCATCCCTCACCAGACACCTGCATGAGGCACATCTCCATCCTTAGTCTGACTCCTTGCCCACTCACTGCCAGGCTGGATGGGGCTCTGGGATTACTGTAGCTGTGTCATGGAGCCCCAGGCAGGGAGACCTCTGGTCTCAGCCATGCCCCGTGGCTCAACTTCCACATGATCTTGCCCAGTGATGGACTCATATGCCCAGTTTAGGAGCAGCTCAAGGCACTGCAGTGCATTTTGTGTGGTCAGGCCTTGTCCATGGGCAGAGGTGGCCAATGCAGCATGAAACAGAGGGAGAAGAGCTGACCTGAGTTTGCCAATGTACCTGCCAACCGTCGACAATCTTCTGATTGAAGATACCGAACTCGTAGCGGATGCCATATCCGTATGCTGCCAGGCCCAGCGTGGCCATGGAGTCCAGGAAACAGGCTGGAAGAGCAGAGCAGGGTCATGCTGCAAGGAACCTCATTCCTCTCTTGCTGCACTTGCTACAGCGTGCTGTGCATGGAGGTGAGGGGCTGCCACAACCAGTGCTGCTGGAAATGTTTATTAGTCAGAGGAAATCTATGTGCAGAAGGGACAGAAGGAGAATGACTGCAGCACGACCCTGTGTATATCCTGACAAGCCCCTATGAACCCCCCCAAACTTTTGGTGGCAAGGAGAGGTCACCAAAACACTAAATCCAACCTCGTTGCAGTGAGAGCTCTTCTAAACTTGCCTGAGGTGCTAATGCCTTGCTGTAAGCCTGCCTGCCCAGTAAAGCAGGGCTTCTGACCCCAGCCCGCTGCACCACCAGCTACTAAACTATCATTGCTTTCAAAGGAGACCCTTTCAGCTCTCAGTCCTGGCAGCTCTGGTAAAGATCAGCCCCAGCATTTATTCTACATTGGGTAGCTCTCATCTCCAGCCGTCCCATGGGAGAGGCAGACTAAAATAGCAGCCAACAATCTGTCTCTGTGATAGCTGCTGAGTGCCTCTGAGAAGTGAGAGATTTCACATGGAGGTGAGGAGAAAGGCTCCAACAGCCTCTTTCAGCCACAGCCCTGCCTTCTGCACTGCAGAACACACACCTACATCTCCTGGATGCTCTCACTGTGGAGGGGGCTTGTTTCTGGCCAGCCAGGAGCAGGCATGAAGGTACAATACTGCTGAAGGCCTGTGGGGCAGAAGGCAGTGACAAGGCTGGGACAGCTTCCAGCCACACCACCCTTGGTCCCCGTGCACTCTGCAAAAGAAGGGGGTTCCCCTCTCCCTGTATTACCTGCCAGGCGGCCCAGGCCTCCATTTCCCAGCCCAGCATCTTCTTCAATTTCTTCCAGCTCCTCCAAGTCCAAACCCAGCTATTGGAAAGAACCACAGCAGAACATGTCATCACCTAAACCTCATGTCCCGAGATGCTCTCCAAGGAGGCCAAACACAGATCCCAAACCCAACCCCAGTGTGGGGAATTAAAACTCACAGGGTTTTTGCTCCATCCCCACCACTCCCCACAAAGCACCTCAACAGCCCCTCGTCCTTGGCAGACCAGTTAACTGGAAAACAATTTAGCCCATCATCAAACGCCCCATTCCTATGAACTAGGTTTCCTTAGAGACTTCAAACAAAACACTCATCTCCTGACAGCCCCCCATGCCAGGAGGCCCTTCAGCCAAACTCGCCAGGATGGTGAATGGTCAAGCTGGTGTGCAAGGGACCAAGTCCAGCAGGGCAGGTCATCCCTCTGCTTGCACCCATCAAGTCCTTGAGAAAGGGCATGACCAGACTGGCAGCAGTTACTCTCCATGCTTCCCACATCCTGGCCAGCCTGCAGCCGAGCTCCTTGGCTGCAGTCCATTGCTGGAAGTGGTTGCCTGCATCCTCTGTTTGTTCGCTGGCCTGGGGGCCACTGCCGGATGGAGGCTAAACATGCCAGTGGCAAGGACTCTGAAGGAGTCAAGAGATGCTGCCTCCTGGGGGGCAGCACTATCTCACCTTGGTGCCAGGGGGGCTGTTTAAGCCAACACCATGGCTGCTCCCCAAACTGTTTTCCCAGACTTCAGTGGTCTGCAACCACAAGATGGGAAAGCCTCATGCACCCGGTGATGCGGACACAAAAAATGAGGCAAATTCTCTCAGTGACAGAGTCATGCTGGACACCTCCCAACACACCTGGGACCAGGGGGAAGAGGCAGGGAGAAATAAAGCCTTTGAGTGAGAAAGCCAAAAAACACGCATTCTGCCAAAAAACATCACCGAGTTGCTGAGAGATGGCTGCAAGTAAAGATGTAAGTAACCATGGCCTCACATTTGTGATTGCCTTGGTGATACCCAGCTGTGCTTTTTTCCACCTGGAAGTCATCTGATCACATTTTACTTCGTGTAAACAATTTCCCCCCTTTCTCCCTTCCCAATGATTAACTTCTCTCTGGCAGCGCTGCTGCTGTGCCTTGTGTACCTGTATGTATGAAATGTAATCTGGTGTTTCAGTGCTCCAGTTTCCTCTTCTGGCCCAGTCTCTCCTATTAGTCTACATCTCCTGTGGTAAGCCATCATGTCTCCTGCTAATGGACAGCCCTTTGCAGCCTGTGACTCCCTAATTATTTGGGATACTAGGTGTTGTTTTCTGTACACACTTCTGGATTTTCCCATTCACTACAGGAAAACAGTGGTTTGAAAAAACCCTACTCTAACTCCAAGGCAACCAAGGGTCTCCCCACTGTCTTCTCCAGGGAATGAAAAACACTAAGAGAGAGCCAAGGCTTGTTTTGTACAGTCAAAAGAACACTACCTTAGGGTAAAGTCCTGAGAAATAAAGATACTCTGTGTGGAAAAAGTTAGCCAGTACCTCAGAGGAATCCTGGTACCCCCAAGACTTTACCTGGTAAATAGCTTCGTCACAAGCATTCTGCAGGCCCAAATTCACCATGGTGTTCTGCAGAGTGCGACCCATATAGAACTCCAGGGACAGGTAGTAAATGCGCTGGGGAGGCAAAGCAAGTCATTTATACACAGCACAGCACTTCGCTTTCACCAAAGTTGCTTAAAACCAAGAGCAGACCCAAATATTTTCCAGAGTAGGGATGTCTTCCCAGACTGGCTCTTGGCGCCTGCTCCTGAACACCACGCACCACAGTTGTTTGTCAGAAGAATCTCGCACGGGATGCCGGCCAAGCCTCCGCCACGCATCTCCCTGCCAACAGCCTTCTATAGAAAAATCTTGCTGCCTGTTAAGTGTTTCCCTAATTAACTCAGGGCAAGAATTATCTAGGATGCTGAATAGTGTATTTATACACTGTCAGGCTCAGCTGAGGTGATGTTTACGCTGGGCTTTTAAAGTTTTCCCAGGCTAGGCTGTAGCTGATCCAGAGCCTCCCAAAAGCCAGAGTGAGACCCCTGCCCGGAGCAGGCTGGCTGGGCCCAGGACCAGCATCTTCCTGCTAGCAATTTTCCAGCACTCCCATCGCATGGGTCTGTCTCCCTGTTCTCCCCACACTGAGTTTCACACATTTCACCCTGTTGAACAAATAAACTGTCCCGGGGTGGCAGGGTTCCTGGCACAACCGTGCACAACAGGCTGCTCCGTTGTGACCTTCCAAGTTTGAGAGGAGCGGAGTCTGTGCCACGAATGCTAACGAAAGCCTGTTTGTGGGATGAGAAACAGGCTGTGCAACCTTTTGCCCTCACTCAGATTTATTGCTGCGGATATTTTTAAAAATAAACAGGAATTTTTAACAGAGCAATAACCTGACTTTAAATCGTGCTTTTACTTGAATCTCTTTCCACTGTAGCTTGGATCTTTCCCTGCTAAGCAGCAGGATTACCCACTCTGCCACCTCTGCTGGGAGTCTGAAAGGGTCTGTCTATTCCCTGGGGCTCATCATAAAATCCAAAAACATTGCATAATTGCACAAATGCTCTGCCTCTTTCAGTCTGCCACAGAAACACATTCCTAGTGAAAATCTAAGTGTGGGGGACAGTAAGAAAACTTACTCCAAGGTCCTCCGAGCCCTTATGGCATCTGTACAAGCCCTTCTGTTGGTGCAGCAATACAGACCAGGGCGCATTTGTGTAAGGATAAAAGGGAGAGCCCCATGCACCAGTGTAACTCCCAGTGTATGTGCAGCCATTCCGTTGTGAAAGTGCGCTTTGCTTCTTGTGTCAAGGCAATATTTATAATCTTGGGAAATGAGCTGACTCAGGGAGGTGGCTGCCTGCACACTGTAAGTGCCTTTCCTAGTACCTGCTCTCTGTGGCTCTCCAGTCAAATGCTGGGTCGGGTCCCAGTTTAAATGTCCTGCAGCCCCCAGCTCCTCCAGCATTGCTGTCCTGACTTGACAAGTGGGGAGAAACCCTAGGGTCCGGTTTTCACAAGGCAAGAAACTCCTCTCCAGTCTCAAAGCCAAGCTGCCTGCGTATTCTGCAGGAGTGAAGTCAGGACACGGCTGTGGCGAGGCATGTGCTGAGACATGGAGGTGATGATGCCCATAGGGGACACCTCCGTGGCAGTGCCAGTGCAGGACGTGACCGCGGTGAAGTGCGCACAACATTTAGCACCAGCAAGGCCCATGGAAAGACATGCTCAGAGTGGGATCGCAGGGGACAGGGCTGTGACAAGGTGCAGAGGTCACAGTTATGGGGGAGAGGACAATACTGCAACAAGGTTCATTGAGACAGGGCTGCAAAAGAGTTTGTGGGGACACAGTTATGGCAAACTGTACGAGGGACGTGGCCATGGTGACGTCCATGGCAAGATGTGTGTGAGGGACACAGCCACCGTGAAGTGCGTTCAAGGGACATGGCCGTGGCAATGCCCATGGGGAAACAGCCACAGCAGAGTGCGAGTGATACAGGTGTGACGATGCCCACAGGGAAGAAGCCATGACAGGATGCACGAGGGGCACGGCCATTGCAAGGAACCACAGTGATGCACAAGGGGCCACAGCCACAGCCAAGTGCACACAAGGGACAAGGTTGTGGGAATGCCCATGGGTCATGCCTGCAGTGACACCCGTCAGGGGGACACAGAGACACCCACGAAGAAGGCACAGCCGCCGCGCCCCGGTCCCTCGTTCCCCTGGGGCTCACCTTGGGGTCCCGCTCGTAGTAGTGCTGCTGGGTGCGGATCCAGCGACCCACCAGGTGGTCGCGCACCGTGTGGGCCAGCGCGAAGTAGTAGTCGCGGGGGGTGGCGACGTTGCGGTCCTTGACGAGGGTGAAGTGGAGGTGGCGGTTGAAGCTCTTGCGAACCTCCGCCACGTCCCCCAGCCCCGCGATGCCCCGCACGCTGATCTGCTTCCGACGGTCCCCGTCGCTCAGCGGCGCCGCCATCCCGCCGGCTCCGGCTCCGGCGCCGCCGCTGCTGCTCCTGCTGGTGCTGCTGCCGCCTCTGCCGCAGCCGGGCCGGGGCAGGTCCGGGGCAGCCGCGCCTGCGCCTCCACCGTCCGCGACGAGGCGGGGCCGCTGCCGGGGCGGGCTGATGGGGACCGGGATGGCGAGGTGGGACTGGGGTGGCGTAGGGGGCTGGGATGGTTCGTGGGGACAGGGATGGAGTGGGGGGACGGGGACGGCGGCAAAGGACTGTGATGACCCGAGGGGTCAGGGATGGCATCAGGGTACTAATTTCTCAACCGACCCACTGTGCGAGCTCTGGCGCTAAAAGCCACCCCACCACCAGCATCACGTTTTCATTTTAAATTGTGAGTTTACTGTCAGAACGGCGGGGTTCAGGTGTCCCCGGTACGCTCAGCTGCAGAGCCCGCAGCCATGCAGCAGCGTGCCTCCAGGCCACCACGTACTGCTGCCGTGAGCCCACGAGTCCGGGCTGGCACTGCTGGCTCTCGGGGAAGCTGAGCTCTTTTGCACCACCAAGAGACCACTTCAGTCTTCTCTATACATTCATACAAATACATCACAATTCCACAGTTAGGTTACAAACAGCACAGCACGCCCCCTCCAGCTCCTGCTGCCCCTGCCCGTGCACTGGGAGCACTGCACTGCAGCTACCCTGCCGTGGCTCAGTGTGACCACAATATATTCATTTATCACAGAAGCAGCGGTACCTGAAACAACACAGAAATGCACTCACCCCAGGCCCTGCATCAACCCTGCCAAGGCACAAAAGTCTGCAATGTCCAACAAACCGTGCTCAGGGTTTATTTTTGTGACTGTGTCTTGTTCACTGATGTTACTCCAACTGACTCCAGAACTGTCAAATCCATCATTATCCCTGCACCCAGTTCCCAGGTCTTGCTCGTCTAGATCCAGCAAATCTGATGTTGTCTTCCACCATCCACCTCCCAAAGGCAGGGAATCAACATTAGTCTTTAACGCTACAGGGCTCACAGGCTCATGCCTCCAAGTCCATATCCAGTTTCTAGAGTGCTCCCAAGCTTTCCCCTTTCACCAAGTGGAAAACAGAGCTGCAGCTTCCACGCTGCATTTCAAAGCTGCTGCCTGTCAACATCTGTGTAAATGCACCATTTCTGCACACACGTAAGTTCACCTTCAAACACGAGTAGTAACATAAAAATCATCACTGAAAACTGCTGACAAACATGAAAAATCACCCTGAAATCAGGACTGTAAAGCGTTCCTTGTGGAGTGATCGTTTCCTACAGCAACTTTAGCATACTGCAAGCTCATAGTACAGGCATATTCCAAAAAGGTGTGTTTTTCTCATAGAGATCATAGATGTCCTGCAGAGCCCTGGTTTTCCTTCCATGATGATCAAGTTTTACATCAAGCTGATGCGAGATGCTGTCAAATCAAGGCTTATTTTTTACACACTGCACTCTGCACTGTAAAAAAGAGCTAGTGATGGAGAGGACTTGGCAGGTGGTTGGAGGAAAGGAACCTGTTTCATGGTGACCTTCCAAATGACTGCAGAAGCCAAAAGCATGCCCTTCAACAGATTCTCCCATGTTGGGTTTCCAAAAAATGGAGATTCCCAAAAGTCACCTTCTAGGAGCTTTAGTACTGCAGTCTATTGAGTGAGTCGATGTAATGGAAAGTGGCTCCCAATGCCCAGCTTGTTTCAACATCGTCAATTTTCCGGGCAAGCTGGAAAAAAAATAAGCAAGAAAGTTAAAACACAATTCTTTGGGAGAATCTGAAGCACGCAAGGTGAACACACAGTGCTGAAGGTTATGACAACCAGATGGTGATACCATCGTGGGGAGAGTGCCGCTCCACCCACAACCACAGAGCACGTGCTGTAGCAAGAGGGCAAATCAAGAACTGAGCTGCCAGCATGACGACTCCTGCCTTGGCACCCTCCTGCCCACTTTCCCCAGCAATCCATTTTGTATGTCACCTTAAAGGCTTGGCTCTTTGGGAAGCCCAGCTCCTGCAGGAGGAAGGTGATGTACGTGAGGTCCATGCAGAGAAAAGGGCTGCTTCCAGGGCTGATTTCCATGGTCTTACAAACTAAGAAGAAAAAAACAGTGTCTGAATGCACACTGCGGGTTCAGGCATACCAACAGCCCAACTCTGAAAAATCTCAGCTGAATCTATAAAACACCTCTTGTCAGTTGAGCTGTGCAGTGATGGAACCTGTCACAATGGGTTGAAATGACATACACACATCAGGAGAAGCACATAAGCTTTGGAAGGAAGATCCAGACATTCTGTCTCTCCCCTAAGATAGCAGAATTTCTTTTATCTCTCCAGGAAAAGAGCCTCCAACTTCTTCTAATTCAAGGCTTCAAATATATAAGCAACCTCAGGTGTGTTACCTTCCTTGAGCACCAGCACTCAACAAATGTTGACAAAACCAAATTAAAAAAATCCAAAACCAAATAAAAGAAAAAGAAATGACAAAACCAAAATAAAACCTTTCTCAGGATGAATTACACAACCAGTATTCCAAAAATCAGAACAGCAATTGTTCAGTCATACATAAAGTTTACCAAAAAAAAACGTGACAGTTTGATCAAAGCCTGAGTTTGTGGTATTAAGAAAAGAATGTTTACACTAGTAAATCTGTGTAGACAGTTCTCTCTGCAGCTGATGAAGTGAAAAGCTATGAACCGGTTTTCCTCCTTTTCTGACCAACAATCAAGCAAATGAACAAAAAGACAATTAAACCAGATTAGAAAAGGTTATGCTAACAGGATGATAAAGCCACAACTATCTTGAAAGCATGATTTCAGAACAATTGTTAATTGTCAAGTAATTATTTACTAGTAATTCTTGAAAGAATTTTGAAATATATGTATTATGTGTCTTATATCGGCTGCAAAAGCAAATATAAAAATAGTTGAGATTTTCATAAAAAAGCAGAAGTGTTGGTGAGATGCTACGCAGAGGTACTCAATATTTCCTTAAAAACATGAGGCTTCTTAGTGTGTCACACATTTGCCACCTGGCAATGAATTTACACACAATAACTAGTAAGTGTTTGATTATATTTTACTCACCATATTTAGCTGCAATTTCAAAGTCACTGACAGTTAAGCTTCCTCCTTTCTCTTTATCTAAAAGGAAAAAAAAACTGTTCTTTTACAGTCTTCATATAAAGGCAACTATAGATTCAAGTCATAAAAGCTGTTTCAAAATCAAATCTTGAGCCACTGAAACCAATGTCAAAATTCAGACTGGTTTTAAAGGTAAAAGAACCTTTAAAAGATTCTGACTATAGGCTGAGAAGCCTTTGTTTATGAAGAACCTTTAGCCTCGTTTCCTAAAGAAACAAAGTTTACAGACTCTCACTTGATCCCTATGCCTATGCTGCTCGGCCAGTGGTGCCCGAACACAGTTATCGGACAGGGCGGGGTGCTCTGCAACACATTAAATCTGAAATTATTTGTAAAAAGAAACTGGTCAAGGAGGGGGGTATGTTTGTCCAAACTAACTTGAGATGTCATAATCTGCTTTCTACCACAGAACGTGACAGCCTTCTGTACACCAGCATACCACTGGAAAAGAGATGTGATGCATTTTGAATACATGTGGAAATATCTGAAAATCTTCATTCCATCTAAAAAGGTCAGTGGAGCAAAACACACAGCCAAAATAATTTTTTCTGCTTTACTGACTGAGAAGTTTGTTTATCATTATGAAGTTTTTTCTATTTTGGGTTGTAATAAGACAACAAAACCTCTTCTGGAATGCAAACCGTTTGTTTAAAAACAAAGTTTACCAGACATTGCAGATCCTATTTCACAGCCCCAGTCCCTTTCTACAGAAATTAACATTCAGTCAAAATCAATGCTGCGCAGCAGCGTAACAACAGACTAAGTTCCATAACAGCTTAGCAAAGCATCATGATGTCTGCAAGTGCTACCATTTATTCCATAACTTGTCATTGAAAATGAAACAAAACTAGGAGCAGACATACCTATGAGACCAGCCTCTGCTGCACGGTCATAGTAGTAGGAGAAAGTGTAAAAATCCAAATCCTTCACTTCCTCAGCTTTATGCACTTTTTTGTAGAGCATCTTTGCCACTTTATTAGAACAAGACTCATAGAGAGGCTCACCTAAAAGACGGCAAAAAACCTTCCAGCATACTATATATATATATACAGAGAGTTATATATACATACAATTTACTTAGTATCTGCCAAGAAACAGGCTCCTTTTTGCAAAATAGCACTCCATTAAATCTTCTTATGCTTATTATGCTTCTTCTTCCAGAGGCAAACACCTACCATCCTCAGGCTGGGACTAAGTATGTGACAGATAAGAGATGAACAACATCATTAGAGACAGAAGGATTTTGAAAGACCTGTTCAAGGATTGCTGAAGTCCATCTGCATCACTACCAGCAGCTTTACTGACTGGGCAGACACCTCATGGCACAACAGGAAAGAGCTGCATGATCTCTTTAACAGCACGGCAAGAGGAACCAGAGAGAAGAGTAAACAGAGTCTGGTATCTTTGCAAGAGGTTGAGAGTTTGATTTACTCTGCTAATCGCATCTGGCCCAGATAGGAAGAGTGATAAATCACTATACCTGCCTTCTGTCCTTTAATTTTGTACACTATCTCAGCATGTTGCCATTCAGATTTGAAGCCAGGTGGTAAACAAGGGCTGATCAACTCCTCTTCTGCTGCAGAAGTAAAACAAAGCCACACTAAACAAAAAGATGAAGAGTTAAATTCAGAGCCCTCACCCCCAGCAAGGCACCTCCATGGTCCAGTCACGGTTCAGATGTCCCATGCCCGCCTCCCACCCAGGGCTGGCAAGAATCCAAGTCTCCTGGGATCTAGCAATGTCACCTCCTGTATTTGTCTCAAATGCTCCCAGCCATAGTAACAGCAGTCCACATGCCACTCGGGAACCTTGAGCCCCGAGGGAAGGGGTCATACAACTCCTCCCCCCACCACCACCCTGTGCTCAGAGCCAAGACTTGAGGACTGCCCATAACTTACAGGGTTTTCCCTCAACTCCGCCCAAAATGGCAAGCCTTGCTGACATCAGCCCAAGTCCCAGGTAACTGCAAAGGGATAAAAGCCTCTGTGAAAAACAAACATCATTCCTCTGACACTCCACTGACAACCTGGCTGGGACATGCCAGTCTCCTCTGAACAGTCATTGCGAAGTGGCTTGAGTGAGCAGCTCATGCACATAAGAGGAACAGTGTGACAACCTGCTCTCAGATTACTCTCACCCAGAATGATAATTGCTCTCTGAAAAGCTCAGGCAATAGCTGGCAGCTGTAATCTGGCTCTTGAAGAGCTGGCAATTGTATCCCAAAGGCACCCCAGCCACTAGCATACAGAACTGACTCTTTCTGAGGCCAAACATACCCCACAGCAAACGCAGGTGGGAAGAAGTTGCTTGTCTCTGCCCAAAATACTGGGAGCGACAGATACAAAGTGCTATGAACTGACTCCAATCCCCATTTTTCATTCTCCTGTGCCACTCAGTGGTGAAGAGGTAAAAGAGTTGGGAGTGAAGCTGAGCCTGGGAAGGAAGGAGGGGTGGAGGAAAAGTGTTTTTTTATTTTTATCTTATTTCTCATTATCTTACTGTTTAATTGGCAATAAATTAAATTAAATTCTCGAAGTCAAGTCTCTTTTGCCCACGACAGCAACTCTTAAGTGACCTCCCTGTACTTATCTTGACCCATGAGTTTTTGGTCGTATTTTCTTCCCCCTGTCCTATTAATGGAATGGGAGCGATAAAGTGGCTTGGTGGGCACATGGTGGGCGGCCAAGGTTAATCTACCACAATCACATGGTTCAAGTGTCTCCACTTCTTCCCGGTACTCACTGGCAAGGATCCCAGTTCAGAAAAACACCTAGGTCTCACTGGCTTCACAGAAAGCTTTGATTTGTAAAGTGTGCTCTCCTTCCCACAACTAACCTGTACGAATACAGCTTGTAGGTGTGGTTAAACATGTGAAATGAAGTTGTGTGGCCAGCTGGTGATGTCTGGAGAGATCCCTGGAGGGACAAAAAGATGTCACTGACAGATTTCTGCCATCCAGCAGCAAACATCAACAAAGAAATCTTTCAAAAGTCAGGAAAAACATGAAACGATCCTAGCATGATTTAGAGAGAAATTACGAATTTGCAAGTATTTCAAACTGACTGCTGATATGCAAGACAACCACAAAACCTGGAGCTAGTAGTGTCTTCACATAACAGTCTCTACACTGGTTACACCAAAATGCCGTGTAAAAAAATTACTTTCATTAAAAGGAATCCTTATTCCAGCTCTTAACTGCTTTTGTCAAGAGGTTACAGCAACTGCCTCTTCACGTGATCCCTACTACAGAAAACTGTGAGCAAACTAATACAAAAGCCAGGCATACATTAACCTCCTACTTGAGTGGAAATAATCTGTGAATTTGCACAAGCCAGAGGAAAAGCACTTTACTGTGCTTGCCAAGGAACAGAGTGAGGACCATCCTCTAGTCTGAAGAAATTAAAGGATAATTATCTAACACACTTTGCAACGTATTCCCCGAGTGCACCGGAACTAGCACGTTTGTGGGGAGCAAAGCTCCGGCCCCAATGCTGTTCATGCTGCTCATATCTTAACACAATCTCTATGTCCAGAATTTCCACATCCCAGACCCTTCACATCCCTTGCCATTCTGCTGTAACAACGCATGTCTTGATTATCCCAAGCTGGACACAGCATCCCATCCCTCTGCTTTTGTGCAGCTTTACTAAGAATACTATCTCTGCTCAGGCCACGGCCTTACAATTCCACACCCACAGGGCTTCCAGCTCACAGAACACCTATAAAAATGCCACACCAGGAAGCTGAAATGACATCAGAGTATATTTTTTACTGCATAACAGCAGCTGCTCCTTAGAAAGCATTCATTTGCAGCTGAGTGAACCCAGGAAAATTAAAAAACCAGGGTCGAGAAGACATCTGTGTTCCTAAAACCCACTGCAGGCCAAATCTTGGACTTGAATTCATGAACAGCATTGCTTTTTGAGTTCTTCGTTGCAAGCTGCACAAACTGAGAGTCAAGGATTAGGACACTCAGGTGAACAGGGTATTTTCCACGAGATAAAGCAGCCCTGGCACTCGCCACATGCACCACCGACCCACGGAGCTGGAGGATGGACAGAGTTGTGATGCCTCTCTGACTATAAGAAGGCAGATGTGACCAAGTGACCTGAGGTTTTCTGTCACAAGTGCGCCTTCATGTCACACTGACAAACTCTTGCTCTGTCTCCAAGGGAAAGAAATCTGAGCAGTTACTGATTTCTGCACCAGCATTTCCCAACCGTGTGCATGCTCACATTACCTCAGTGCGCGGAAGGAAGGTGATCTGTGTTGATCCACCACCCAAATCCAGCATCCCTACACTTCTCTTCTGCGGATCATCTAGTCTACCTGAAATGTGTGGCAGAACAGAGAAATCCAAGGTGGGCACTGTGAGAAACTGGCTAGGAACAAAACCAGAAGTACAGTGGTAAAGAAAGAGAATAATCTAACTCCTTCTGTCAGCTTCCAGACAGAACTAAATTATACTGTTACCTACTGGGCACTGATTTTGGCTTTATAAGACCCAAAAATCTTAAAGTGACAGAGTTTCTCTTATTTCTCTGGTGGCTGTTCATGTCCTAATTACAGCAGCTTTGGTTATTGCATTCCTAAATATTTCTCAGTGGATGCAAGGACCTTTTACAAACCCTACTCTGGTAACCACTTTGTAACACAGAGGAATGTGGTTTTCTTGGCCACCTCTCCCTGATCCCTTAGCAGTATTTTGCAGTTTCCTATGGCCAAAGGGATGGCATACTGAAAAGAGCTGTCCTAATAGACTCTGCCCTCTTGGAATTCTTCCTGCTGCCAGCCAAAACCACTCCTCTCATCTAAGTCTAGCTCTTCTCAGTTAGATCCCTCAAATGCACCTTCTTGACAAGGACAGTTTGTGCCAAGTACCTCAGTATACCTCATGATGGCTGATGTTTGAAGATCACTAATCTTTCTGATATTTCCTGGGGACATAAAAAGCTTCAGAGCACACTGCTCCACACACTGTGTGTGCTGAAGAGAGCACTTGGATGGCAGACTGCATTACATATTGTCAGACAGGTCTTCAGCTGAGTTTTTTCTCTACTCTTCAGCTGCCCTTTTCTCACTCAGCAGCGTAAACACTTGTGGCATTTCTACATTATAAATCTGTAAGGAAGTAGCATAGCATTTTCTTTTACTCCGTGCAGCTGCCAAGCACATCTAGAGCATTCACATTAAAAATTTAGCCAGAGTCACAGCAGACTCAAAAAGGAATAAAATGCTCTGGTACCCTACAGGGAACTGAAAGAAACGCTACATTAAACATCTACAGAAAAAGATTAAACTCCTCACTCTGTCAAGTAAAAGGCCAAAATCCTAATGACTTAAACAGGCCAGGCCAAAAATAGCTGCTGACTTATTCTCAGACTCTTCTTTCCCCTATTCCACGCCAATGAATGAGCAAATCCCATGGAGGGGCAAAAACCAGCATGAATTTCACAGCATCCATCATATCTTTATGCACATGCTCATGTACACATACCTGTTAAAAAGTTTATTGTGATCCAGGCTGAAATACCTAATGAGGAGAAGATTCAGAAGATGCACTGTTAAATCATACCATTTCATTTTATCTCACAGCAGTAACAAGTACATTACATTTCCAGAACTGTCAGTGGCTGCCCAATACCAAGGTAAGACGCCTTGAACGAAGAGAATTACCTCCTCTATAACAGCTTTTGTGATATTTGTGAGAGAAGCCCCATGTATGAAATGCCCGGAGAACTCTGTATTTCACAGGTCAAAAAGTTAGGCAATGAGCTACAAAGGCTTCAGTTCTCAGTTAAAAGACAACAAGACAACTGAGACTCACATTGTTTGTCTTCTAGAAAAACACTTGTATTTTTTTCCACTTGTAGAATTTTGTTTGATATTATGCATTCAACCTTCCTTTTGAATACTAAGAATTTTTATCTTTCAGTGTTCTAATTTTTCCTCTTTTCGTCTAAGCAATTTTGTGAGCTATGCCATTTCTGTCCTCTTTTTTTTTAATAAACCATTTCTCCATAAATTAGGTGAATTAGTGGGCCTTATGTTAACAAATTCAAATATTTATTCATGTGGTTAAAACTCAAAGCATTCTAGGGAGCATGGCCCATTTCAACCCTTGGCTGAACCAAGGCTGTCACTGTTATTAATGATTTTAAAACAAAACAACAAGAAGAATTACAATGCCTTTCTACCATTATGTAGCAAAAAAAGAAACTCATAAACAGCTTCACCTATTTTAAAGTTTTGTTTCTAAGCAGATTTAAAACACATTTCAACACTCAGTTACATAGAATTTAGATGTTCTGTCCTCAGCACTTTTTGATGAACATCATCTTACTTCAGTATATATTTTTTTCTCTATATAATATTTTTTTCAGATCGAACTCACAATCCCACTCATTAGATCAGCTTTAATTAACATTATGACCACATATTCCCAGAAAGCTCTGATAAGTATTGTCACAAGCAGAGTGTGCAAACCTAGTTGTTGAAGACCATCTCAACAAGCAGATATTAAGAAACTTTTCTGGAAGTGCTGACTGCACAGTGGCTTCCTGGTGATCCTACAGGAACTGTCCAACACTCAGAGCTTTAAAGATCAGGACAGAGTTCAGGACTTCAAATTGGAAAATGTAGCACAAGATCTCTTTGGCAGGCACTGCCTGTGGCAGCATAAAAACTCTGTCAAGCCCACTGCTTCTGGGTTCCCACTGCAGTGAGTAAAGGACTTGTCACAGTGCAGCAGGAATCTCCAGGACTCCAGAAGGAGTCTCCACAAGATAGCCTACCTTCATCAGTTCCGTTCATTATTGACACACAGTCGTCCCTCACAAAGAAGGGGGAAGCCTGAAATATCTCCTTCACCTGCAGTTCAAATAAAAGCTACAGTCAGAGAAATACTTTTTCAGCTGGAAAACAAGTTTTTTAAAACTCCAGTTCTACACTACAGCTCCTCTTCTCGGGCCAAATCCTGACTGCTGCTCACCACTTAGTTTGAAGTTCAAGAGTTCAACAAGCATCACCTTTACATACCTTTAATTTGGTGCAGAGACAGGAAATGGATGAGTGGGTTTTCAAGGATAAAGACTGCTCAGAAATGCCATTAGCACGGAATGACATGGGTAGGAAATGGACTCCAGTTTACTTTGCCGCAATTGGTGACCCACAGGCTACCATACACGCATGGGAAAGGCAGGAGATGGACAACCTAGCTTTCAGGAATGTCCCAGGGAACTGCATTTTCAACAAGAGCATGTTGGCTGATAATGATCCTCTATACCCTATCCTATATGAGGCAGCAGAGCCCTAGCTTTGCAGGGTCCTCTAAAGTTTCAGCTGAAATTCAGTGTGGAAAAGAACTGGCCAGGCTGCAGGCAGCAGAGGCTTTGGTTTCAACCACCCCCCACTTCTTCCTTCCAATTATTGCTTAGAAAAAGAGTACACTCAGTGCACACTTAATAAACATTTCCTGCAGCTCAAAGGTCTAGAACATGTTTTATTTTTGTAATATTTTAAAATATGAAATGCATTTTACATGCCTATAAATACAATTTACATTATTTTCAATCAATATTGAAAGGAGTGACCTTGCAGCAGCAGGTTGACAACGTGGCCAACCAAACAGCAGAGAGCTTTTCTCAAAATAGCACCATCCTGGTCAAACCCACCACCAAACACGACCAGTAAGAACAGGCCTGTAGTTACTGTTAGTAGGGTCTCACTGCCTTTGTTATGTTATCTGTCACCTCCCAGTTTACTTGGAGCTGCCATCATTCCTCTTGCTTGCACTCACACAGCTTTTCCCCCGAGTGCATTTGAGATCAGTTGGCTTTGACTGTTTTTGGGCTAAACAATTGGAATTGATTAATATACACAAAAAATATGCACATTACACAGAAAGGACCACAGTTTGCTACACAATATCTGGCAAGCAAATGGAAAGACAAGAAATAGTACCTTGTCCAGCAACTTTTGAGCTTTCTCTCCTGGCAGCAACCGTAGGCCAGCTGTGGCTTTCAGGACCAGAGGAGTAAACTTCCACAGCTCCATAGGAACTTCCTTCTTTGCCACCTCCAGGAGCTCTTCTATTCCCTGGACACTCTGTGAGCAGAGAAAGAACAAAAAAAGGCATCTTAAAAACTCTTTTGAAAGGGAAAAAGGGTGATCAGAGGCTCAGTTCACTGTAAATGTGAAACAGACAAACTAAAAGCATGAGGGGCCAGGAGAAGGTATAGGACTCACTATCTCCTACAGCGTAAGTCCCAGTGGATATAACAGATTATCGAGCTACAGGTCAAAACTTGAAAGAGTCTCTTTTTCAGACAGTGACATAGAACTTTCTGCCACTCAATGTTTTGGCTACAAAGGGCTCAAAAAGCAGTATGACAAATTCTTGGAAAACAAAGTTTTTTGGAGCCAGTAAAACACTATGAGCTGGGTATAAGTCTGGCTCAGGGAGTGCCTAAATTCCTGTGAGCTTGAAGGTAAGGGAGACAGAAGAGAAGTCACTTAAATTACCTTTTCGACATCATCAGCATATGCAGATAGACCTGGTTTCAGTGCTTTAAACGTCTCATGGGTCAGTTTGGGAGTTTCTGTTCAAAAGCAGTATTCCAAAATAAGTAACAATACAAATAATTTTGCATACACAAAAAAAAAATCATTTAACAAATTACATTACTACATGCTAACGGAAGTCCGTTGAAGCCTCTGTCTAATGAACTTTCAGTAGCCACCTGACCTCTAAAAACAGCCCTTGCTATGGAATTAGATTATGAGAAAACCATTTTTAAACTCATTACTGGTTTTCAGGTGCTGGTGTCCACGATGCTTACATTTTTCACGCGTATCAGACAACGGGTGCAACTTGTCTTTGAGGCCTCACACCTGCCATGTGCAGCTTTTTAAACTGCACCTGTAACAAAGACTCCAAATTTCAGCATGCTCTGTTCTGACTAAACTTGGTTCCAGCAAACCCTAGTGGAAGTTTTTCCACTATTTTCAGTAACAGCAGAGGGAGCCAGATTTAAATATGTTGCCAACCTGTAGCACTATATGTACCCGCAATCAAGACAACACCAGCCCAACACCGTCCTCCTGTACCCAACTACATTCTATAAAGTTTGCTGCAATATATTCTGAAATTATATTTAAAGAAAAGCAGGCGAGGAAGCAGTGAAGACTTGGGAATACATTAAAAGAAGGAAATCACTGGACTGTTGTTTAACACCTTTGTTGGCTAAGCCTTACAACGGCCCATTATGCAAACCTACTGTGCTCCCCAGAGGTCAACCATACCATACACGCTGCTAATCCTGAAAACCTTCAGGTCACCTACTAATAGCATCCACACAAGTTCTCTGATCTTTAACACATAAACAAATGAAGCCTAGTGCTCCAGAGGAAAACTGGGGATTTTTTGTACACTTCTGTCTCGTTTCTCAGCAGTTCCTGTCCAGATGCAATACACATCAATTTTAATCAAACAATTTGCAATTTTTGTTTTGTTTTACAGTTTAAATCCAACACTGAAGCCAAGGATGCACTAAACCAGACACTGCAGAGAGAAGCAGCTGACTACCAGGAACTGGAGACAGCCAACAACCTCATGGTGAAAATTTGGGGAAATAAGGCAGTTTGAATTTATAATCTCTCTCACCAGTGTGATGAAAAATTGCCCTTCTTCAAGCCACAACTCTAAAAGTACAGCTGCTATTTAGTTCACATTCTGACATTACAGCATTTTCTTCTTGTTGAATGTTTCATAATTTCATCCAAACATACATGCCAGAATCATAATATACTTCCCACTGACTCTTCAGAAAGAGCTGAAGCATGTTTGTTCAAGTAATTCCTAGAAAAGAATCATCAATAATCTGCTCCATAACGTAATGGAAGATTTAATCTATCGTGCAATGAGCAGGACATACCTCTCGGCTGCTGTGTAAATTTAAATATATGGATGCGAGTTCCTGTGCTTCCTGCATCAAACATAATTCCATAAAAGACTGAGAGATCTGCGGTCACTGCCCGATGGTTCAGTTTATCTCCCTTGCTTTCAGCAATTCCTTCTGTTGCTCCCAGGAGTGGTTTGGAATCCAAGCGCCATTTTATGTATGCAACATAAATAGCTATGCATGCCAAAATCCCAAAAGCGAAGAACCGCTTTGACATCTTCATGGCTTCCATCTATCAGATGTTTTGCGTCTTCCCTTTATCACACAGAACAGGTGGTTCCCACATCATTCCTACATCCAACAGAAGAGAAAAAGTCTCTTTTATTCTCTAAACCTGAGTAATGGATCTAAGAGTATGATGCCTACAACACTGAACACTCCCAGTTGATCCAAAGGAACACATCCTCCCTCAGCACATCATTGAGATCTACAGCTAACCTTGAGGCACGGAGCAGCATAAATCTTCTTTTCCCCCACTGCTACAGAGGCCTTAGAGTCACAGAGTAAGGAAAGTTCAGAGAAGCTAAATACAGTAAGTGAGGTGGGAAGGGACCTCAAGAGGCCTCCAATCCAATCTCCTGCTCACAGCATGGGCAGCTATGGGGCCCCTCCATTTTATCCAACTCAACTTGAAGAAGTCTGAGAATGAAGATCCCACAGCTTCTCTGGCACTTTCCTGGATAGTGAAAGAATCCCAGAAGATTGGACAAGGACAACTTTTTAAAGGGCAAGAGGGAATTGAGTGCCCCTCTCCCCCATCTCCAATACCAGGAAAGAAACTGCAGCAAAGCACAATGCAAAAAATCTAAAAGCACTCACCTGACACCATCCAGATGATTAAAAAACAGTCAGTGATGATTTATGGGAAGCAAAATAACATTATTTTTCCTTTTTTCTAAAGGGCAATGAAGAGAGAACAAACCAATCGACCAAGTTGAGTTAAACAAGGTTTTGACACACATCATCTGTTGGTGATATAAATTCAGGAGGAATACAAAAGGTGTGAAGGGGAGGAATTTAAAATCAAGATGATTACAAGCATATTGCCAAAAGCAGGTAAGACAAAATTTCGTAAAAATGGAGAACACCTAAACCACAGGCACAAATATACGTGAAGAACAGATCAGCGTAAGGGAAAGGGAACTGTAGGCTGTCATGACACTGAAATCAGGAAGACGGCATTGGGGAAAAAAAAAAAAAATCTTCCTGGCTTCTACCAGCAGGCAGGGACATGCAGGTGGCAATCGCTGCAGGTCTACGGGATGATCACTCCAACCCTTCTAGTGCCAGAAAGGCCTCAACTGCAGCTACACGAGAGCTAAATGTCACAGGAAGGAGCAAAAGCCGCAGGGATCTTGTGTCTTTGAAGAGACACGAGCCCCACCGCAGGAAAGGGAGGACTGCAACGATGAGGGGGAGGCCTGGAGGCGCAACAGCCTGGAAGCACTCCCACCCTACCGCCGTCTGCCCGACGAGGACTGGGACTGTCCTTTCCCTGCCTTTGTCAGGGGACGCCGAGATTTTTCTGCAAGTGAAAAATCTTCCCGCCTGCGCCGCCGAGGGCGGACGGGGATCCGGGCGCCGGGATCCGGGCACGGCCCGCAGGACACCCCCAGCTCACGCACATGTCCCGCTGCCCTCCCTCCCTTCCTCCCTCCCTCCCTTCCTCCTTCCCTCTCTCCCTCCCTCACTCACCCCCCGCTCACGCCGCCCCCGCCGGCCCCGCCATGACACCTCCGCTGCCCGGCCTGCGGGCGGCGCCGCTCCCAGCGCGCAGGCGCGGGGTGGGCCCCGCGCCGTGAGGGGAGGCCGGTTCGGCAGCGGGGGAGACCCCCCGGGGCTGGGCGTTCCCTGAAAAATGTGCTTAAAGGTGGAGCGAAACGCTCCAAATCGGAGAGATGTGGGGGAACGGTGTTGGAAAAGTGTGGGATATGTCGTAACTACCTTTAAGTCATAGTGTTATTTGATGTTTGATCTTTGTGTACTTTCAAGCCTCATTAGCAAGAAAGGAGACTTAATCAGTGGAACAGACAACAATTAACGAGCTCTAAGGATGGGGTGCATCCAGACGCGATCTCTAAAGCATGATGCAAATCAAGAAACTGCTGTATGTCAGTAGAGCAGGTGGTAGTTAGCATCCCTCAGTCAAGGACACCCTGGAGCTAATAAACTCTAAGGACAAAGTAAATGAAGATGTTGACCTATATATTGTCAACTCGGCAAAAGATTCGGGGTCCACTTATCCTATAGCTCAACTATCTTCATTATAGTACTAAAGATCATGCCTACAGGTGAAAAAGGTCCTGCCCTGGCAAAGCCCCTTCCCCTGAGCATATATAGAAGTTAGGTGGGATTACATAAATTGTATGATAATTACTAATCTTAATAGAGGAGCTGTACTTGGGAGGCTACTAACACTAAATTTCTATGTATAAAGAATGGCATGTAAAGTGTGGAAGGGTGTCCTTGATTTGTGGAATACCACCGAGCATCCCAACTTGCACAACTATGAAATAAATAACCAGTGTCCCTCTCGAGTGTCTGATCATTGGCTTGTTGCACACTGGGTAAGGAATCCATTTTTTGTGGACAAGAGGAGCAGTCCCCAGGCTGAGGGGAGGTGGGGCAGAGCAGGGGCTGTGCGAGCAGCGGGAGAGGCCCCATGGCCCAGGGATAATGCCTCCAGGAGACGGCTGGCACGGCTGCCAGGCACCCTCTGCACCCTGGTGAGAGCCTGCCAGGAGCTCTTGACCAGCAAATTTGGGCCAGCTCTGATGTGGGAAGTGTGGGTAGATGTGAGCAAAGGAGGCCCTCAGGTCACTGTTCCATGCCTTTCCCCATACATCATGTTCCTTTAATGGTTTTCCTGCTTGAGTAGCTTCCTTAATGGCTCTTCTGCCATCTAAATCATTTTGTCTTCCACCAGCTCAAATTATCCTTGCAGCAGCAGCTTTCTGCTCCAGCCCATCTGGAAGAGCGTGTAGACGCAGTTTGTGAGTGAGACCCTACAACTACGTGAAAGGAGGTTGTGGCGAGGTGTGGTTCATCCTCTTATCCCAGGCAACAGGTGATAGGACAAGGGGAAATGGCCTCAAATTGCACTAGGAGAGGTTCAGCTTGGATTAGGAAAAGTATCTTCACTGAAGGAGTGATAAAGCATTGGAAAAGGTCTTCCAGGGGAGTGGTGAAGTCACCATCTCTGAAAGTACTCAAAAAATGAGCAGACATGGCCCTTTGCAATACGGTTTAGTGGTCATGGTGATATTCAGTCAAAGGTTGGACTTGATGATCTTGTAGGTCTTTTCCAACCTTAATGATTCTATGTGTGAGAGCACTACAGCAAACACGAGGCATGAAGAGATGGAGACTGATTTAGAAATCAGATGCAGAGAAGAAATCTAAGCCATGATGCTCTTGGTTGCATGCAAGAGGCTCACACCCTCCCAACAAGTCCCACCATTGCTCCCGCAGCTCCATGTGTGTGCACGTGTCTGTGATAAAAGACCCTGCTGGGGAATAAAGGCAGAGTCTCCCAGGGTGTTATTTATTCCAGCAAATGACTCCCTCATAGCATTGTTTGGAAAGTAAATTAATTTTGCGGGTTTTTTTTCCCAGCCCTATGAGTAGCAGGCATTGAGGAATTTCATATTATGGTTACTGTTCAAAACAAACTCTCTGTCTGTTTTACCCAGGTAAATGAAACTGATCTTTCCTACTATTTTTCTAATTTGTTTTAATGTTTTGTAATTATTTTTTAAAGGAATCATGCTATTAATGGGAGAATCTTGCAAAGGGACCAAGAATTAAATTTTTTTAAGATTGTATCTCCTCTGAGATGTGATTGCAACAGACTCTGTGTTTAGTTTCTATCGTGGTTTGTAAGCAAGACCCTGACAACATGATTTCACCACATTCCTGGTAGTCACAGCATCTCAAGAGCTGCAAACCCAAAAGGAAGAAGATCGACAGGAGAACCTCAGGAAAGATACAGCCTGACTGCTGGATAACCTTTATGCCTGGGGCCGAGGGGAGGATGACTCTCGAAGCTGCACTGCTGGTCTTGGTGAGTCTGCAACATGGCATCATCTAGTTCTGACCCAAAATATGAGATGCTGAATAATTAAAATTTTACGGGTTTTTATGGGTGTTACTGTGCCAGCTGTAGCTCAGTGATAACTGGTGTCAGTGTGAAGGTAAATTCAATGCAAATAAGCTGGTTTTCAGTTAGCTTTGGCCTAAATGATCCCTTTTTGATAAAACAACAAAAAAATGGGAATAGGGAGTAAATGGGAATACTGAGCTACTCAGCTCTGGAGCTGTCCATTAAAATAAATGACCAGGGTGCCCTATCTCAAATCCTGTGGTTGTCACTGGGATTTTGGGCTGCTGTGAAAACTCCCACCTAGGGGCAAGTTTCCTGAAACTCAGAACAGGACCTGAGTCGCTTACATTTAGAAATAGACTCGTTACAAGCTCAAGCTTGTCTGAGCTCGTTGCTAGGGAAGGCCTGCTACATGAATAACCTGTTTCTTCTTTCAGGTTGCAAGAAAACAGGAATACTTTTGGAGGGTTACTGGGGTTAAAGGACTACTTGCGTTTTTTCTTCAAGGCAGAAGATTTAGGTGATCAGTATTGTTTTCCTTGGCAATGTAATGTTTTTCAATCCTAAATTAAATATGCTTCTGTCACCTATTGCTAAGTCAGCAAAACAAAGTGGTCTTTTCCCTTTTCACTAGGGAAGACAGATGATGCCAGGAAGTGAGGCCCTTGTGGAAAAGCAGGTCAGGCCAGCAGAGAGCAGTATTTTGTCAGGAACACCATTTCCCCAGGGACAGGACAAAATTTCTCTTCTCAGTATTTATTTCTCTTAGTTGAAATATCTTGCATATATGTTCATAAACAGTCCTGCAGTTCAGACTAGAGATTACGAAGAAATGGAATGCAATGCTGGGTTATTGTTGTTTGTTTGTTTGTTTGTTTTTTCCTTTTTGTGTTCATGGGAACAGTTCTCCAACTGGGGACCAGTGTAGGTGGTTTAAAAAGTTTTGGATTTGTTCCTGAGATTTTGTCACATGCAGTACTGTGGTCATTCTTAGAATTCAGCCATACAGTCTGAGGTTTGTAACAAACTTGCAAGTATGATGTCTATTTGTCATACATATTATTTATATGTGCATATTTATATTCATAGCTAGGTGTATTGTATTTATGCTTGGTATATATCATACGTAAGCTAGAATTCAGGTTATTGGGAACCATTTGGGAAATTATCTCTGTCACTCCAGTGTTAAAAGAACAATTGTGTTGGATTTCTGAATGAGAATTAATAAACAGGCATCAAATACAAATTGCACAAATAGGGGAGAATCTGTATAATTAAAAGGCTATTTCACCAATTTGGTCATGACTATTATGAACAGTAACAAAATTATGTTGTAGATAGAAGTACAAGGTCATTATTTTTGGCCCAGTGTGCCCACAAACTGCACATCATTGGCATGTTGTTTTGTGCAGGCCAGGTAGCAGCATATGCTAAATGTCACTGACTGGTTCATCTCCTCCCATCCTCAGAGAGGCACATGGGTGTTCAACCAGCTGACACGTGCCCAGCAGTAGAGTCTGGGCTGCTGTATGCAGACCCGATTGCACATGTGCAGCGCGGAAAACCTGCCCTCTGAGGGCTGCACGGTTAATTAAAGCTTCTTGTGCAGGGCATATTTGCCTTGGTGCTCCTGCCCCTGGCCTGCCTGGGGACTGGTTCTTCCAGGCAGCAGTGCAGGTTTGTGAAATTCAAAGGGGTGAGGAATCTGTTCCCAGCTTGTGGCTGGTGCCGCTGAAGCTGGTGCATGGGTGCTCACACACCAGCCTTCCAACTGCTGTTGCTCTGCATCTCAGTTCCCGGCTGTGTCCTGAGTCCCAGACGCTTCCCAGCCATTTAACTAGTAATGCTGTTAATAATATCACATGTTTAAGGTATGAAGAATACCTCAGGTAACACCCTGAGATGTTTCACTGGACGATTTTGGAGTTCCTTTGCTAACAGCAGAATAGGAAGCCAGAAGTCCTGTCCCACAGCAAACTGAGTTGGGATTGCCTGAAAAAGAAAAATATTTGGAAATACTAAGGAAAAGTAACAGCAACTAAACCTATAGCTTAGATTTCCATCCGAGATCCATTTGCTCCCTTCATCTCAAAGACCAAATTATATTTGTGCTGACCTTTAGCAGAAAAGGGTGATGGTCATTGGACCCTGAACATTAACTTTGTTCCCTTGTTGCAAATCACGTCCCTGTGGTGTTTGCTGTGGTGATCTATCACCAGATCCTCCCCATATCCCTCAGCAGGATAGGTAGGTCTGCAGTCCTGTCACTTTTCTGAAACCCCACATGGCACCTGCTGCTCTCTGATGCCCTCCACTGTGGTTCTTGGTCATTCTTTCCCAAAATTTCTACCAAGGCACGACTTGGCATGTACTGTGGCTTCTCTGGAGCTGCATCTGTGCCTAGGGCCACAGTCAAGCATACTAGAGAGATACTGAGCTGCCATTTCCTTTCCTACGGAGGAAGCATAAATAAAATATTTCTCCATCTCCCCTCACCAATTTTCGACAAACTCATAGAAATTAAACACCTTTGAGACATTTATGTTTCTGTGGATTTTGGTCAGTAGTAACAGGTTCAAAAATTTTGGATGGGCAGTTCTGTCCTTGTATCATCATAGAGGATGTCTCCCAGGGGATGTCGCTGGTGTGTTTGTTAGTGGCTGTAGTAGGAGAAACCAGAAAAACTGAGCAGGTCTCTGCTGGTTCCTCACTGCTGCTCACGAGCCTTGTGCAGAAATGAACTGTAACTTTGGAAATGCTGCCTCAACGTGGTCTTTTTGGTGCCCTACAGGCTGAACTTCACAAATTTATCATGACCTACATAATTGACCTATATTATGTGTCTGTTTGTTAAATAGATTGCACTAATTAGAAACATGAATGGGGATGGCTTAGCAGTTATTTGTTTATACTGAGGTGTGTGCCAGTTGTCTGAAATGATGTATGGGAGGATCATTGCTCGGCTTTCCCCCTCTACCTTCTCCATATTTGGCATGTACCGTGAATTACTGGAATAAAACATGAATTGATTCTGCTTTCAGAAAAAAAAAAAAAAAGTAAAATTGTTTTTATTACTCTTCTTCAAGGGGATGTATCCTCCAGCATGTCTGTATGCAAGAAAATTAATCATGAGGGAGAAAACACAGCAAAATTTGCAAGCCCTTCATTTGTAGAGCAGCAAGTAAGGGTTGAGTGTGCTTTGCACTTTTATCACTTTGTTGAGACCTTTCTGGCTGACAAACAGCATTACTGCACCTTGCTGACGTTTGAGCATTCTATTATGAAAGGTTTTATTTCTCCTTGCACTTGTGTCACACTTGCAGACTGTTGGAACTATTTGAAATCCCGGGTGTCGGTGAAATGTGGTGAGTTTAATGGAACTGCACCCGCTTTCCAGCAAGTATGAATTTTGCTTTTAATATTTTCGACTGACATCCAAAGCCTGGCTGATTTGCCTCTAGGGGCAGATTTGGATCAAGACTTTAAAACAGATGTCCCCTGCTATAGACCCCCTCAGTTGTATTAAGATTGCTGTCGGGCGGTTTCCACTGCTGTGTCCTCATTCGTATAGAAGGGTGTGCAGAGTGTAATCTAATTAAGGAGAATTCGTCAGATTTTTTTTCATGTCTGCTATCCTTGTGTTGTTAACTTCTCCAAATTCATTAGAAATGTATCCATCTGTGGGCTGCCACATAGCACTGTGTTGAATATTATCCGTAATTCTTCCAAGAAGCTTGTTTTGGAGAAAAAAATAGGTGGGGAGGATGAGTAAAGTGAAAACAAATTACTACCATTTTTAACTGTTCGCAATTTCAGAAATTGTTCCTTGTGTTTCACGTTAGGAATGCATTTCAAGACAGTCAAAATTACATATTTTACCAGTAGGTTTGTGGACAGTGTTTGTTCAAATATGCATATTATTTATTTGGTAAAGTGATTGTCAAGTGGCAGAGATTTGTTGGGTGGAATAGACCGCCCATGCCTTTAACAGGCTTTTGTCATAATCGTGGAGTCAAGTGTGAATATTCTGAGGGAGAAGAAAGTAATTTCTAATGTTATCATTCTGCTTCCTCTGCAGAAGATCGATCCCAACCTCTTCTATAGAGCTTTTAAAAGCTATTACTGTCTGATGTGTGGCATTAAGGTTCAAAAAACCAGCTTTTGGTAAAAGTGCTCTGATGTAAAAAACCTTTTTGAGCATGACATTTGAAACCTAGGACAATTTAGCTTCAAACTGACCTCTTGAGGTTCCCATGCTCAAACCAGGGCCAAATTTGAAGTTTAATTGAATCGCTCAAAGCACTGTCCAACTGAGTGTTTAGTATCTCTGAGGATGGAGGCTCTCGGGGCCCTATCCCAGAACTGAAGGTGAAATGTGTTTCGTGATACCTGATAGGAAGTTGCCGTGTTCCAGTCTGTGTCCACCACTTCTTGTGCTGTCAGTGGGATCTCTGAAAAAAGCCAGTCTCCATCTTCTCTTCTTTAGGTAGATGCAGATAGCAAGAAGTTCTCCTCCTTACCTCCCTGTCTCCAGGTTGAACAAACAAGTGTTGAATGGAGGGGTAGGGACTCTTCCCTCTCCTGCTGGCATTCCTTTTGCTAACACAGCCCCAGGCATGGTTGGCTTTCTTTACTGCAAGAGGATGCTGCTGATCCTGGTCAGTTTGACCCCCAGGGGCTTTTCCATGGAGCTCTCCTGGGGCAGGACTTAGCATGTGCCTTTGCTGGACCCGTGAGGCCCCTGTCAGCCCACCTCTCCAGCCTGTGCAGGTCCCTCTGGAAAGCAGCACTGCCCTCCAGCTTGGGCCAGGGTACATGGCATCCTGCCTTTCGGGTCATTAAGGAAGACCTAGGTAGTATCGACCCCTGAAAAATGCTCTTAATATTCAGCTGCTAGTTAGACTGTGACTGCAGAAAGTAGTTGTGCGATTTGGGCAATGATTTGCCTCTTCACATGATTACTTGTTTTCATGCTGTTTAGTTTCATGATGGATTTTCTGTGTGAGTCTTCTGATATTTACAGTGACTATCATATAAAGTATGTCAGAAGCAATTTAAAGTCATTACGAAGAACAGAAAACTTGCGGTGTCTGTCTTCTCATAATATTGATAATATTCTTTTGCTTAGTATCTGTAGAAATGGGAATAGGGAAATACAGCTGGCTGTCAACTCCCTGCTGTGTGTGTAACCCAAGATGTCCAATTATAAAATTAAATATGGCCTCAAGAGTTATGAGCACCTGTTTCCTGTACAAAAATGTGACTGGGTCCGATTAAAGAGCAAAAACTACTTCAAGCCCCATTTCAATGTGACAGTGCTGTCTGAGGCAGTACAGCCTGCTTACACTGAGCAACAGGAGCTGAAGCCACAGTGGTCTGAGACAAAGCTCTGTGGGTTTCATTCTGTGACATTTTCATTTACAGAGGGGAATGTAAATAACAGGTGCTGTTCTTATCTCAGAAGCTGCAGAGGAGCACGTGAAAAACAAATCTTGACTTTAATTTAGGGTACCTTAAAAAATATGGTATTGTATCCAGCTTAAATATTTGCATCAGATCTGAGTGTAGTACTGTTTTCTTCTTTGCTGGATGTTGCTTCTTGTGCCCTGAGAGACAATTTTGGAGTGAGTCTTATGCCCTGAGAGCTGCTTCAGGGAGGTGTTCTGCTGTCTCCGTGCCCCTTGAGGTGGAGGAGTTCACTGTTCTCAGTCCTTCATGTGGATTTGCTAGACCCTGTACGTTAGCAATGAATGCACAGAATCTCATAAGGGAGAATAATCATGAAAGTCACTTTTCTGCTCTAAAAAGCTATGTACTTCTACTTTTGTTAGGAGGCGCCTAAAGTTTTGTGTCTGAAATAATCATTGTGCATGCACAGTGGAAAGAAAAGAAGTACCCTCAGTTAGTTTTTTCATGCCTTGAACCAACTACTGGCAAATAAATATTAGTGGTAGCCTGTTGTTAGCCTTCAATCATTTATGCTTCAGGACCTTCATGACTGTTTTCCAGTATTTCTAAGCCTCCTTGAAGAAGCAAATTAATTTTCCGTGGTTTAGTTCTTATAAACGAATGTGTTTTCTAGTGCTCCAGTGCTAAACTCACTGTTACTTATAAAGCACTCATGTGCCAGGGTGAATGCAGAAGTGCATGGATGAATACTTATGATCAGCTCAGAGAAGTAAACATTAAAAATCTCTGTGCTTCAACCTGTGGCACTGGAAGACTTTTTTCCAACACCAGTCTCCCTGCTCTTTGAAGACTGGGCCTTTTAAAGCACCCACCCTGGGCCCCCGGAAATGTAGACACCAAAAACCATTAATTGCTTTTGAATATAAAGTGCAGTCTATTGTGCCACCTTCTCTTTCTCAATAAATATGGTCACCTATCTGTCTAGCACAATTTATGAAAATAAGTCTCTTCTAGCAAAATGTAATCTTAGTCTCTCTGATGAGCTCAGTTGCTTTGATATTGTGATGCAGAAAAATAATGCTGTGAGGTTTTCAGAGGAAGACTTTTGGTGTTAGGCACCTGCGTGTTTGTTTGAGCCACCTTCATGCTCAACAAGAAACAGAAACTGTTCATTTTTTGGAGATAAGTTACCCAAACAATTGCTGCTTTTTAGTAGAATGTATAACCGTGGTTGTCTGGAAGGGTGATGTTTTAACAAGTTTCAGCTAACAAATTGAAAATTTTGTCAGTTGTAGAATAGTAGCTGAAATGCCCTAAAGGGACCTATTTATGAAATTTTCTTAGTATTATCTCTGGTGGATGGTTGGGCCATAGTTTTCAGGCAGTCTGTACGTTGGGTCTCTGTGCAGAAAGCAGTGGCAAGGAAGCTTGTGCAGAGGAGCAGCCAAGTGTGCTGTGTGCAACCATGGAGCTGATCTGAAGAGGGCTGCTCAGCCCTGGCGAGATAATGAGAGCTTTGCTTCCAGCAAAATTTGTCAGAACAGAGAGAAATCAGCATTTACACAAAGTTTGTAATCAAAGCCAGGCATTGCAGAGAGTGGGGTGGGAAACAAAGTAACAGCCTTCATTCTTGCTTGTGTGAGGGCTGAATCTTCTGGATCAAAGAGCAGACAAGACCCAAAACTTCATGTTTGCTACACCCCAGTTGTGTTCCTCAGACTAATCTGGGAAGCTGAGATAATAAGGACCAGAACCACTGCTGGTCAGTGACTGGGAAGGGGCAGTGACTATGTGGTCTAATGAGAATGCAGGAGCTGGGACAATAAGGGGAGAAACCTTGGAGCTGTGTCCTGCTGACCTGGCTGCATCAGACTGTTCCTGCCCCTTAAGTCCTGTCTGGCCTATCAGAGCTACCAGAGAAGCAAAGCATAGCAAAACCGAGGACTTTCCCAGAGCCAGTAGAGGTTGGTTGTGTTAGGGACCATGGAGCCAGAGCAGGAGATTGGCAGAAGTCTGCTCAATAAACATACCTTCTGCAGTCAGCAGGGGGAAGCCCTCCTTGAGGGCAATTCAGCTGTTTGAAGAGCAGAGCATCCCAGAGGGATGGGGGAATCAGATGCTAGATTTTCCCTTGTGTTCCTGGAGTAAAGAGAAAGAAAGGAGTTGACCTGGCACCAGCCGTTTGCCCACCTCCCATGAAAACCACGTCACCTCTGGCTTGTCCTCATGAATAACGGGGGTTTGAATTTACCAAGTGAAGTGATTGGCCCCGCCAGCCTGCTATTCATTTCTCCAATTAACAATCAGTTGCCTGAAAAATGGGCCAATCTGTTTCTTGGGGAGCTGCATAGAAAAATCCACAAGGCAAGCCAATTAGCATACCAGTCCTCACCGTCTAGGGAATTTAATTTAGTTTTTTGGTTGATCTAAGTACTGAAATATTGTTGTTTTGTTATGGAGCATATAATGTTTGTTAAATGGCTGAAATCCCCCGAGGCCCATATGCTGCTGATAGTCTCTGCGTCCTCCTGAGCCGGCAGAGGCAATAAGGCAAAACTGTTTTGTCCCGCACATGGCCCCTGTATTTTCCTGGCACAACGCGGCAGCTGGACGCAGGCAGAACAAACCTTCGCCACCCAGGGTGGGCGGGATAGCTTCCCTCCAAAATAGTTGCACACTTGAGCAAGCCCATTGTCTGTCCAGAAAGCATTTCAACCGCCTCTTACCAGGCAGCCGCCCGCTACAAAAAGTAGGCAGAGCCAGTGTTTGGACAACCTGTCTGCACAGTGTATTGTGCGGGGGCAATTAGTTTGCAAATTGCCCATTTGCACATCCACGCGTGAATTAGTTACATTGCTCCCACAGGATCTGTTTTTCTTATAATTACTGTTAAGGAAGGCCCATGAATAAAAAAGGTAATTTGGGCAAACACCTTTCTCCCCAAAAGCAGGAAGTTTGAGCCCCTTCCTCGAAGATAACAGGCGATGGATGGAGTCACTAGGAGGAAAAGAGTATTCCCAGGGATGTTGCCTCCATGTGTTTCTAATTCTCTGGGTCGATGCTGGTGTAATGGTGGCATGAGTTGTGAAAGAAAAATATATGACAGCTGTCGTCTTGTACTGCCATTCCTGGTGCACATGCTCTGTGCTTGGAGATGTGACCCCAATCCTGTAACTGAACTGCTCTTTCATTTCTGGAGAAATCTCACGTTGGGATTTAGCAGCCAAAGAAATACAGGAGCCTGACTGATTTAATGATGTTAGTTTTATTCTGGTCTGACTTTGCTGAAACTGGGAGAGAGTCATGTTGAAAGGAAAGCAGTCTAACTGAGTGGACAGTCCTCAGCATTCATGCCACCTTTAGTTCTCCAGTTCAAAAACCCAAAGTGCAGATCACTGCTACATAGTCAGCAGAAGGAGAATATAGATTAGGTGTGCCATGGTTGAGAAGCTGTGTCGCCGCCAAGTGAAGAAGCTACAGGAAGAAGTGAACAGGCTTCATAGTGTTTGAGTGAATGAGCAAGAGAGGGACTGATTATTTTCAGAGATGCTACAGTCTCAAGACTTTCAAGAGTCTCAAACCTCTGTTGTAGTGGAGAAGCAGGTAGACTCAGAACCCTGCAGTCAAAGGACTGTTGCTCAATAGTCTGTTAAAGATGAAGGCTGGAAGTGGGTCACTGCACGTACCAGGAGGAAGGTTCCTCCTTCTTCTCAAAATTTGGCAGGTATGGCTGGTACCTTCTACAACAGGTATGAGGCTCTGGAACTAGAAGGCCAGACAAGTGATGCAGTGGGCAGAGGTACTTCTGGGATAGTGGGGCCTCCTAAAACAACACCGCTTGTACCCCACAGCAACATCTCCTCTGTTAAGGGGGAAAGAAGGATAGTTGTAATAGGAGATTCCCTTCAAAGTGGAATGGAGGGCCCAACATGCAGGGAAGTCTGCTGTCTCCCGGGGGCTCAGGTAAGGGACATTACTGGAAAATCTCCTGTCTGGTAAAGCCCTTGGACAACTACCCACTATTGGTTGTTCGAACTGGCAGCAACAAAATAACAAAGAGAAGTCTGAGGGCAATCAAAAAAGACTTCAGGGTCCTGGGACAATTGGTAGAGGGATTAAGAGCACAGGTAGTGATTTCCTCAGTTCTTCTGGTAATGGGGAAGAGGATTGATAAGAATAGACAGATCCATCAGATTAATGAGTGGTTCCAAGGTTGGTGTAAGGGAAAAAAATTTTGGAATTTTGACCATGGGATGATCTACTCAACACCTGGCCTAGTGACACCTGACAGGATGCACCTATCTCAGAGGGGGAAAGAGTTCTAGAACATGAGCTAGCAGGGCTCGTTGACAGAGCTTTAAACTAGCCGGAAGGGGGGAAGGGACAAAACCAGGCTTGCCAGTGATGAGGATGGGATGGCCTGCCAGAACTTGAGAAAACCAGCACTGATGGGATCTCTCAATCTGCCTCAAGGGGTTTTGGCTACAGTGCACCACACCTGAAATGGTTCTACATTAATTCCTGCAGCATGAGGAACAACCAAGAGGAACTCCAAGCCTTGGTCCCCTCCCAGAGATTTGATATCACTGGCATAAGTGAAATCTGGTGGGATGAGTCCTGTGACTGGAGTACCCTGTAACAGGCTCTTCAGAAGGGACAGGCAGGGCACAAGAGGGGTGTCACTGTATGTAATAGAAGGGTTAGAATGTGTGGAGCTCACAGCTGGCAATGGTACAGTTGAGAGGCTCCGAGTGAGAGCCAAGGGGCAAACAAATGTCATCATGGGAGTCTGCTATAGACCTCCCAGCCAGGACGATGATGCCAACAAATTATTCTTTGAGGAACTAAGAGACATTTAGTCAACTACCCTTGTCCTTATGAGGGACTTGAATTTGACAGAAATTAACTGGGAGCACCACACAGCTAGTACAACCTGGGCCAGAAGATTACTAAAAACCCTGGGTGACAACTTCATGGAACAGGTCCTAAGGGAGTCAACTTGGAAAGGTGCCCTCCTTGATCTGCTGCTTGTCAACAGATCTCTCAAGTGAAGTGGAGATTGGCGGCTGCCTTGGCCACAGTGACCACAAAGTGATCAGGTTTAAAATCTCTGTCAACAGCAGGGAAAGTGCCAGCAAAGCCTCAACTCCAGACATGAGGAGAACAGAATTCAGGCTTCTCAGGGAACTAGTGAGTAAGTTCCCCTAGAAAAATGTTTCTGCAGATGCTATGGTCCCTCAGTGATGGTCACTTTTTGAACATGACCTCCTAAAGGCACAGGAACAGGCAATTCCCAATTGTCAGAAGTCAAGCAGGCGAGGCAGAAGGCCAGCTTGGCTTGAGCAGGGATCTTCTCTTGGAAATAAGGCAAAAAAAGGAAGGTGCATACCGGATGGAAGCAAGTTCAAGTGACATGGGAAGAAGACAGAGATGCTGCTTGTCGCTGCAGGGAGAAAATTCATGCAGCCAAAGCTCAGCTGGAGTTCAAGCTGGCCAGAAATATAGGGAACAACAAAAGTTTTTTTGCAAATATATTGAGGGCATTAGGCAGTATAGAAATATCATCAGCCTATTACAGGGTGAGGATGGTCACCTCACAAACAGGGACAGAGACAAGGCAGAGGTGTTTAGCGCTTTCTTTACCTCTGTCTTCAGTAAGGATGACAGACTAAAGGGGTCTCAGTGCCCTGAGCTGGAGGACCGTGACTGCAAGACTAATCAACTCCCAGTCAACCATGAAATTGTGTGGGATCTGATTTTTGAGTGGCCTTGCAAATCCAGAGAGGTCCCAGCTGACTGGAAGCTGGCAGACATTGTCCTGATTTTCAAGAAGGGCGAAAAGGAGGACCCCGGAAACTACAGGCCTGTCAGTGTCACTTCAGTGCCTGGTAAAGTTACGGAGAAGATTATTCTGGGAAAAACACCTGAAAGACAGTGCAGTCACTGGTCACAGCCAGCACAGCCTCACGAGAGGAAAGTTCTGCTTATCAAACCTGATTTCCTTCCATGACAATGTAACCCACCTAGTTGAAGCCAGCGAACAGAATCTTTTCGGATTTCAGTAAAGCTTTTGATCCTGTCTCTCACAGGATCACAGGATTCTCTTTGGAGAAGAGAAGGCTTAGAGGTGACCTCATCACTGTCTTCAACTACCTGAAGGGAGGTTATAGCCAGGTGGGGGTTGGTCTCTTCTCCCAGGCAACCAACAATAGGACAAGGGGACATGGGCTCAAGCTCTGCCAGGGGAGGTTTAGGTTAGATGTTAGGAAGAAATTCTTTACAGAGAGGGTAATCAGGCATTGGAACAGCCTACCCAGAGAGGTGGTGGATTCACCAGCCCTGGAGGTTTTTAAGCAGAGATTGGATGTGGCCCTTAGTGCCATGATATAGTAATTGGAGTTGGATCAGGAGTTGGACTTGATGATCTTGGAGGTCTTTTCCAACCCAATCTATTCTATGATTCTATGATTCTATGATTCTATGAAAAAAGGATCCTTCTCGACAAAATGTCCAGCCCACAGCTGGATAAACACATCATGTGGTGGGTGAGCAATTGGCTCATGGATCGAGCACAGAGAGTAATAGTGACTGGGGTGACATCAGACTGGTGACCTGTCACTGGTGGGGTTCCACAAGGATCCATCTTGGGCCCTGTGCTCCTCAACATCTTCATAAATTATTTGAATGCAGGACTGGAAGCAACACTATGCAAGTCTGCGGATGACACAAAACTGGGAGGAGCTGTTGACTCCCTTGAGGGCAGGGAGGCCTTGCAGAGAGACCTGGGCAAATTAGAGGACTGGGCAATCACCAACCATATGAAGTTCAACAAGGGAAAGTGTTGGATTCTGCACCTGGGTTGGGGCAACCTGGGATGTAGGTACAGACAGGGGAATGAGAGGCTGGAAAGCACTGCCTTGGAAAGGGACCTTGGGGTCCTGGTTGACAGCAAGTTGAACATGAGTCAGCAGTGCCCTGGCAACCACGGGGACCAGCCATGTCCTGGGAGGCATCAGGCAAAGCATCACCAGCTGGTCAAGGGAGGTGATTGTCCCATTCTGCTCTGCACTGGGGCCTCACCTTGAATATAGAAAAGCAAGTTATGGTCAGGTGATGTGAACGTTTTACATGGACAGTTGCTTTTCTTCTCAGAGGCTGCTGTGGTATGCACTCTGTTGCACCTATTTCTTTAACTTCAAGTAGTTGATCAGGATGAAGAAAGAAAACTTAATGCTCTGCAAATATCTTCAACAACTATAAAGACTTTGAAAAATACTTTTTTAACAAGAATTTCCTCTTGAATTATTTTACATAGCAGATGACTTTCCTTAATGTTTGTGCATTTGCACTGTGTCATCCACTTTGTTCCTGTCCAGCCTGGCTCTGGTGGCTTGTTCTCTGACACATCACTCTGCTCAGTTAACATTGCTGCACTTACCATTGCCTGTTTATTACAAGAAAAAGACATAAGCAACCCACAGGCATTCCTGTGCAGATATGTGGTATCTGATTTTCTCAGGTGCTGTGAGCCTGCTGTGTTTGCAGCTTTCAGTGGCAATTGGGTGGAGTAGGACACGCGTGAAGTCATGTCATGGGTCAATGTAACTAGCCTGTAGTCAGTAGCAAGGCATTCCAGGTTACTTGGTGTTTTCCCAAACAGGCAGTATCTTGCTGAGTGAGGCCAGCAAGAGGTGACCAAGCCAGTATGACTCCTGTGCTGCTTTTGCAGGACTATTTTTTTTTCCAGTAGACTTTTTGGAGGGCAAAATGGAAGGACTTCTCCAGTTACAGAAATTGTGAGGGCAAAAGTTGTGTCTTTCCTAACCTTCTCCTCCAGAAATTCAGCATGTATTTTGTTGCACACTTATTAGGTGAGTTACCTATGGCAAATTCCCTTCTACTTCTCTGTCAGTTAGTTGCCAGTGGCCACATATAACAGGAAAAAAAGAAAAAAAAAAGAGAAAAAATATCTCTTTGCCTCATATCTTTATGCCCTAGTTTCTGATAATGTCTTTTCTGAGGGTAAATAACATCACCATACCTCATGCACACATGACACCATGTACGAACAGCCAAGTTCATAGTTGGCACAGTTAAGAACAGTCCATTTTTTTGGTTGCTGTAAATAACTTTAGGGAATCTATGGTTAAAAATATGACCCTTCTTTTTTATCCAAATTCATCTTGCTTCTGAGAAAGAATGTGTTTCAGCCATGGCATTTTATTCAACCTTTTCTTCAGCTGTTTTAGGCATCATCCCAAAGAATCAGTCATCATCTTTTCCACAAAGATGCAGACAAAAGGCTGTAGTGTTTTTGAAAGCAATAATGTATTTCTACAGGTGCTTAAATTTGCTTGCACATCTGACCTGACCCTATGCTATTTAGTGTTCATGTATTAATCATTTGCAAATGTGAGGAAAACTCAGTTACTGACTTTAATGTTTCTTTGCAGCTCGGTGATTAACTAAATTCCACTGGGCTGAGAAAAGGCTGGTGTTGATTTGAGGATTTAGCAGTCAAATAGATTGAAAACTGGTCAATATGGGCACAGCCAATGTTGTATAACACTCATTTCTATTTAAACCAGAATGGAATAAAATTCCTGTTGTATTAGTAGCTGCAGTATTGTTTTAGCTGTAACATAGCTGTAGTATTATTTTATCAGCATGCTTACATTCTTGGAGCCAACTTACAATCTAATGGAAAAGGATCATTTGTCCTTTCTGAAACCATAAAAAGCAGGACTTCTCTGATGCTGTGTTAGCTCTCTCAAATTCTTTACACACTGAGTCATCTACTTTTCCTCCTTGGAAAGGTAAGGAGCTGGTAGTAACCTGCAGCTTTCACCAAAAGATGTGACCATGGCTTCTCTCTTTGTTTGAAACTGCAGAATTTTATTGGCTAAAATAAAATTATACTGAATCTCAGCTTAACAATCAGCACGTTGTAGGAAAGCCAGCTAATTAACAGGAGATACCTGCTCTTGGTAAATGCAGGGACTTCCTTCTTACTTGGACTCTGTTAGTCACAGTCCGTTTCAGTGCTGTCTTTATATTTCAGTATCAGTCCTTGCCCATTCCTGCCTGCTAGTTGGTAGCCACTGGTGTGATGATTTCCTTGAGCTACTACAGTTTAAAGCAATTATGTGTGTGATCATAGATCTCATCCCATTGTTAGTCCTAAGATTTGAGGAGCTCAGGCTGTGTATGGGGTAGAAAAGGACCAGGACACAGCTTTCCTGCTACAGACCACTGCTCTTTGATCATAACTCTGGTCCAAATGCTTTGGGGAATGGGTAACTGCTGCATTTTATTAAAGACATGCAACTGAAATAATAATCGGATAAAAGGATCATTTATTGTCAAATGATTATGGAGCTGCATTATGTGATTTTATATCTTTTCCTTCAAAATCTCTGCATTTCAAACCAGCTTGCAGTTTTACTCTGTGCCATTAACACTTTGGTATTACACAGGAGTATATTTCATAAGCAATTCAGTGGAATATGGATTATGTTATCAGGAAATAAATAAAATTTTCTCAAGTTGGCCTTGGCTCTGCTGGTGGTAATAGTGAAATTGTTTGTCCTTAAGCTATAGCAGAGGATTGGATTCTTAAAAACTGGATAGGGAGAAATGCTTTTAGAGTGATTTCTTTACAATAAAAACATGATAGTCTTAAAGCTAAATGATAATCTTTTTGAGTCCATTCCACATGAAGCAGGGGAGCAAATAGGTTCTCAGCTGATGTAAGTCAATGTAGTCCCATTAGCTGACAAAGCTGGGTCAGTCCACAGCAGCTGAGGATCCAGCCCCGTGACTTGGAAAGAATCATCATCTTGCTGTCAAAACCGGGGAAAAGACTGTAACAGGATTTTGTGAGGGCAAATAATATTGAAGAGCAAATAAGATGGGACAGGGACCAAATAGGATGGCTGTTTAATTTGTCATTTATCAAGTTTTTTTTTATTGGAATATGCACCAATGAGGAGAAGTTGTCTCTTAGAGCCAGTGAGGGCTGTTAATGTTTTTTAGTACTGTTTACTGTCTATCACTGCAGTGGAGCCAGGCTCATGAATAGTACACCTTTAATAACAAAACTCCTGAGTTAATCTCCTCTAGAGGTCTGCGTGACATTACTAGCTATAATCTTACCCTTCCAGGTTATTGTAGATGCACTTATGGGCATAAAACCCTCTTTGGAAGAATTAGGTATTTTCTCATTATGCATGCTAGTAGCTTTTCACTGAATATCACCAAATTTCCTTGAAAATCTGAGTTCCTCGGGCAAGCTGAAGAGTTTACCAAGTCTATCAAAAAGGATCTTAAGAATTTTCTTATGATTTGTCCTCTGAATTAGTCAGGTGAGATACTCTCTGATGAACTGTGGAAAACTAAAGCAGTTTATCTTCAGAACAGGCAGGTGCAGGATGTGCGTGGGGAAGGAAATGCTGAAGCAGAAATCCCTGCTGCACGTGGAGTCATTTTAGGACTATGGTGGTTGAAGGATCCGCACATCTCCGTTCCTTCCTCTGCCTTCAGGACCTCATTGCCATGTGTTCTAGGAAAATGTGCAGCATGAGCTGACCACTGACCAGCTGCTTAGAAGATATTTAAGGTTTGCTGAGTTACATGTGGACACCTAAAGTCTGAGCCTCAAGCTGCTAAAGCCTGTATTGGATCTGGTCTTTAACCTCTGTGTCTCAGCTCCTTTGGGGAAAGTAATGCTTCATTTCTCTGCCCTTATATGTCCAGGTTTAGCAAACTCTCCAGGAAAGAGACCTTCTGTTGCTTTGCTTGTCATGCTAATAATAAACAACTGCAGCACGGAGACGAGAGTAACCACAGCAAGAGGAGCTGTGATTGCATTGCTAGCAACAGTAGACGTCTCTTGTCAAGGTGACCCCTCATTGTACTGGTGTTGTCCCATCTGGGACATGCAGCAGTGCATGGGCAGCCCGGCTCTGTGGGTGGTGGGTGTGTAGGCGCCTCTTCTCCACCTCCAGAGGCAGGCGCTGACCAGCGCCAGCTCCCTTGCACTCGTCGCAAGGTGGATCAGGGAAATCGGGTCACAGCACAGACTGGTTGCAGTTTTGCAATCTGCAGAGGAGTGTGTGAGAGTTGGACAGAGTCTGACATGCCTAGTCAGTGGAAGGTGTCCAGGGTGCTGGGAGTGTTGGAGCTCTCATCTCTCCTGGTTTATGAAAGACAAGGAGGACTCTGCTGGTAGATGATGTCTCCGGTCCAGTCTGCAGGGTCTCGCCTGAACTCAGCTACAGCTGCAAACCAGTGTTGGTCTCGTGCTCCCCTGATATTGTATTGCTGAAATGTTTGTATTTATAAAAACCCTCACTGAGACCACTGCTGAGATGTGATTAGGTGCCAAACTCTGCAACAGAGGAAATGGAACAAGGTGGTGCATATCCATTTACCATTGTGGCTTCAGCGTGGCTGCGGAGGAGAAGCAAGGTGGAAAGATGTTATAGTGTTTAGTACTGTGGGCTGTTTGTGTTGATACAAGTCGCCTCCACCTTCCCTTTCTAACTAGCTCATCTCAGGTCCTGTGTGCCATTCAGCTTGGATGGCTGCCCAGCACTGGAGAAATCCCAGACTGATCTGTGATACTCTTTACAGCTAGTTTTGATTTGCTTTAAATTCGTTGCTTTTCCTTTTCAGAAAATTATTCAACAATGCTTGGCTTGAAGAGGGGCTGAAATGCCATCACACATTCTGTACCTCATGAAAGGAAGTGTAATTAAGCCACCTACCTCTTAAATGCACAGCCCACATTTGAATTATCAGGGAAAGCCACCACAAGGGTTAAACACTTTATTTAGATGGCTTTGTTTGTTACGTGTGTGCTTTGCTTGTTCTGAGAATTAACAGAAGATAAGCTAAAAGTTCATTTATAAGAGTATTAAAGGATAATTATGATGGAGTAAATGCAGCAGGTCAAAAGGCATTATGGTGAACAGAATCATAATATAGGGCTTGGAAAAATAAGCTAAAATGTACAATGCCTAACATCACTCACTGAATGCCACAGAAAGTACTTCCTTAGTGTTTCTCTCTGCTTCTTCATTCCCAGTGTAAATTAAAGTACTCTGCTATTTCAGCATGAACACATAATGATGATCAATTGCAGTAACTTAAATTAAACTTTTGGGCAGGCATAAATATGTGACCTTTTAATATCAACGAAATGATAAAAAAGATTTGGTAGGAAATCTGTTTCAATCAGATTAGAGGAGAAGTGGGTAAAGCTGATTACAAGCCCGCTAAACACAGTATTTGGGCAGTATTTGTTCAGAAACAATAGCGTTAATTCTACTTTAACAAGTATTATCTGGAAAATCAATAATTAATGGGAACCCATTATCAACTTGTAATTTAGCACAGAGATTAAGTTGGGGAGAAGTGAAAGCGAGTGGGCAACCTGCTTTTACTTGACCTGTCAGGCTGATGGATTAGCGAGTGACAGCAGGGTTTCATATTTTTTTAAAGGAGAGGTGGTAGAAATAAGTCAATTTAGGCCTTTTGCAGTTTGGCACCACCTTGCCCTCCTGCTTCCTCACGCTTTGCAGAAAAGCTGCCGTGTGCAGCCGGGTCACTGCAGCCTGGGGGATGATGTCACTTGGTCCTGGGAAAAGCGGGGGAACGTCCCCCCCAAATCCACATGATGCGTGGAGCCGGGTGAACAGAGGTAACAGAGAAGGGCAAAAGAGCACTGTTTGTGGGTAGCATGAGCATGTACAACAACATCACCATGGCTTGCCTTGTCTTCCTACACGGCCATCCCCCTCTGTAACCTCTTTATTCACCTCCCAGCTTGCCAAAGTGCCCCCTACAACGTTTCCTCCTCAACAGGACTTGTAGCAACATGTGTGAATGCATGTGAGCACTCAGATTTTCCTCAGCCAGCTCCCCCCTTCCCCCTACCACATCAGCTCTATTTGGGGAAACAACCTTATTTGTCCTTTGAGCTGTATTGGGACTCAGATGCTGCATGTGTGCACATGGGTTGGAAGTGGTGTGCATGACTTGTTTCTTGAGTAGGTCATTGCAACAGATGCCAAACAGATAATGGTTTTGCGAAGAAAATATACTTCCCAAGGATACAGATGTTCTAATCAAGGATCTCTGTGTGCGTGTGTGTGTGTGCGCACGTGTGCTTGCTTCTCTCGGGGTATCTCTGTGTATGTTTGCTCAGGCCAGAGTAGGCTTTTAGAAGAGGAACATTGCTATTTGTTAAATTTCAAGTGGACAGCAATGGGCCACCATTTCCACCTCACTACCGGTCTGCCCATTGTCTCCTCCTGGGCAGAGGCTCCTTTTTTCCCGGAGTTGACTTACCTACCTGATTTGGGGCAGAGTGGGGTGCAGTTTGTGGGCTGTAGTGGTTTGTGAGAGTAAAGCAATAAAAGAAGATGTGTTGAGGACATGATTGAGGACACTGGAAAGCAAGTAAGCCCGTGCTAGAGGGTATGTGGAGGTTCTGGTGTAGCTGGACATGTTCACCCACAGGTGGGATGCTCTTTGCCTTGCTCAAAGGCAGTGGTCAAAAATGAAATTAAGGAGGTCTCTGCTGACACAAGCAGTGGCTTATAGATAGAGGAGAGACAAATGTGAAGGAACATATCGCCTCTTTCAGCAGAGCAGTGGCTAGAGCTAGAAGTAGTGACAACTTGGGCTGGCCTCATGTTTCCCACCAAACCCACCCTCACTATCAGTGTGGATGAGGAACACCATGGCAGGATGAGAAGCCCAGGACCTTGTCTCTGTTTCCACTGGCTGCATTCTCCATCTCTGAGCTGCAGCGATGGTCTGTGTGTTCCTGACAGGGGGAGTGAAAGGCTGATGTCTGGACACTGGCTGGACGTAGGCCGGCCCTGCGGCACAGTGTGAAACCTGGGTTGTGGTGGGGGGCTTCTTGACAGTCAGCAGGGCGGGATGCTCTCGGCAAGGGAACAGATTGAAGGCAGATTGTGTGGGTGAAGTAGCCCTGTGCTACACAGATAGGGAGTGGCTTCAGAAATGGCATTTAATCATTCAACATTAACACAAGACATCTGTCACCACCCTTGGCAGTGACGGTGCTACACAGCAAAACAATATGTTCTGGTGCTCCTAATCACTGGAAAAACACTACTTTTTGCAGAGAGTTCTTTTAGTGCCTAGCACAAATCCTTCTATTTTATTATAGCAATCCCAGCCAAATCCTTCAATAAATGGAGTTTTTATTAATGTGCAGCTGTTGAATGAGAAAAAAATAAAACTCAGAAATAAAAATGAATCCCTGAATAATCAGGCTGATCCCAGGCAGTAAGAACAAACAGGCCAACCACATACTTACAGATTTTTGGTATTATTTAAAAATATAGACAGGGCTTTTCTTTCCCTCTCTTTTTTTTTTTTTTTTCTTTTTTTTACACAGACCTGATTAGATTTTGCTCAGGAAGATCCAAGCCACTTCTGTAAGCTGGAAATGCAGCAAGGAATGAGAGGAGCTAGGATGAGGGTTACATCTATTATGTGTGCCTGATATTTGCCTGCTGCTGTGGTCAAGAATTTGCTCTGGCCAGAAAGGAGAGTGGAGGGGTGGCACAGTGCCCAGGGCAGCTGGAGTCCGGCTTTGCAATGATGGATGTGTTTGCTTCTCAGCAAAAGAGAACAGAAGAGAGTGTCAAAAAAAGAGGGTGGAAAAAGCTGAGTGACCAAAGCCTTCTGACCATTACAGCTCTCATCAGAAGGACAGCATAGTTTACTTTAACCAGTTGTAGTTTGGTGCTGACCTGGGTCTTTTTGAGCTTGCCAGGTGAAATGTCAATCAAAAGTGCTATTTTGCAGTTAAAAATGAAGGGAAAGTGATCCCATGATGATGTGGTGGGTGAGGCAGGTGCTGAGTTGGGGGAATAGAGCGATGCTGGATTTAGTCCTGTGCACACATAGGTCCTGGCCTGCCGAGGGATTTGCAACCACTGTGTCACAAGTGGGGAGGTCCACCAGAAATGGAACCAATGTCCTTCCTTTATGCTCGCTGTTGCTGCTGGGAGATCTGTTTCGATTGTGCTACACCCACAGCACAGCCAGGCTACTGCACGCGGGGTGGAAGCTGGGCTAAACCAGGTCCCAGGCTACAGTCCAGCTGGCAATGCAACGACCATTGAGGGCTGTTCCCTGGTGGCTCCAGCCCAGAGGAGAGTGCTGAGCAAGCAGAGATGTAGGAGACCTGCTGGAGGTGCCATCAGATGCATGCACGTGTATTCAGGTAACTGAGACCTCGGCCAGCTCCATGAGGGCCCACCTAGAGCTGTACCTCCAACAGGAGGGCAAGACCAGCCTGGTCAGCACCCCTAGAGCCAAGGATTTCATCCTGCCTGAGGCACTCAGAGGGTAGTTGTGGCCCTTGGGACACAGTGCCTGTCACCAGCAGCCAGACCCTGGTCAGCCAGGGGTGCTGCCTGGCCAGTGTGAGGCAGGAGGGAACGCCCCAGGCAGATAGCACCCTGCCTATGAAATGACACGACCATCTCCACTATTCTTTCTGATTAAATTTGAGCCAAAGTAAAGCCCTAATTCTTCTGATTAAAGCTTAGAAGTTAAGCTCTTCGGACAGGATGTGTGCCTTGCCCTGTGCTCTCCTAAACCACTTTGTCCACTTGATGACAAGACACTAATAATACACTCCTGTGTTTCTTCTCAAACACTCACGATACCCAGTCCATAAGGGTATATGATGTGCCTGGGACATCCCACCACTTCTCTCTGAATAGTGGTATTTATATGTGGTCACCCAGCTATTTTCAGAAGCAGGGAAGTAGGGAGGAACTGCTCCAAGCAAAGCAGAGGTCCAGGTCTGCCAGGGTTTATCCTTTATGGATTGGGCTTTTCCTAGTGGAATTGCCCTGGGAGACATGCCCCAACTCAGGCATTATTTAGAGTGTTTCACAAACACTGTCTTACCTCAGGTGCTCTACAAACATGGATCAGTCCACTGTCACAGCCCAGCAGGGAATGGGTAAAGGCAACTAACATGATGAGTTAGGTCAGCAGGGGCAGGAGAAGATTTAATTGTCACTGTTTTGTCCTTCATGAATAGGTAGTTTACCCCGGGGTAGCTCTGTTATGAAGCTTTGCTTGAGTACTCTGTACCCTGCCTGTCTGTTCTGCAGGACATTCTGAAGATGCAGGGTAGGATCGTGGATGAGGCTCACCTGCATTGCACTTGCCTTTAAGGAGAAGCTCCTGGCACCCGCTGGGAAGCCTATCCTTGGGAAGACTGATCTGTGGTTTCAGAAGGGGCTGGAGACACATCC
>NW_020956001.1:231932-235205 GCF_003031625.1 Empidonax traillii | reverse complement strand
TTGAGTACTCTGTACCCTGCCTGTCTGTTCTGCAGGACATTCTGAAGATGCAGGGTAGGATCGTGGATGAGGCTCACCTGCATTGCACTTGCCTTTAAGGAGAAGCTCCTGGCACCCGCTGGGAAGCCTATCCTTGGGAAGACTGATCTGTGGTTTCAGAAGGGGCTGGAGACACATCCTTGGGGACTCGTCCTCCACAGATGTCCAGCTTCTTGCAGAGAATCTGGGAAACTTCTGCCTCAAACATCTTGCACGGGGAAGCTCTCCTGTCCCTCCTCCTCTGCACCACGGCCAGTGGCACAGCCTGGTATTGTTTGTCACAGATCAATGCATTTAGCCATGTGGAAAAATATCATTACCACCAAGGCTCAGCTTTTCTTTCCCCTTGAACGGCTCCTGCTGTGCTGGTGAGGGGCGGGCTAATTGCCTCTTTTCTCAGGTTGCCCCTGGGGATGGCTGCCTCGCAGCCTGCCACACAGCTCACTGGTATTCACAGGGCTTCCCCCAGCCGGGCCGTCTGTTTGCCGAACAAATGAACACTCAGCCACCGTGCAGGGCCGTGGGGCTCTTTGTTACACCTCCCCTTGTGAGCTAAATGAACAAGGTGGGGATCACTTAAAAAGAGAGGGCAGGATGGATCGTGGACTCCCGGCTAGGAGTGGAGATGCAGGTAACCTGCTCGTGTGTGCTCCAGACAGTTGTGGTGCTGGGATGGCCCCCAAAATGGGGCTGGCACAGAAGTTTCCTGCCCTGGGCTGGGCAGGGTGACAACAGCAGAAAGAGTATTCCCTAGGGTTTCTGCTGCCACTGCCACATGATCACCTCTCAGGAGTCCTTGGAGGGCTTTTGGCTGGCAGAGCACTGCAGGAGCTGCACAGGAATGTGAGCAGAGGGAAGGCTGAACGAAACTGATGACCAGGGCTCTTTTCCCTAGAAAAACTGGAACCTTTCTAGGTACTCAGCAACAGGAAATAAGGCCCTTCACTACCATCTCCAAATAGGAGGAAAATACCTTATTCCACCTTCAAAATCCAGCAAAAGCTCAAGACAGAAGGGAAGACTGCAGACAATAATCCCACAAAAGAGAAGTTTATTTCTTCCTCTTAATATTTTTCCTTATCTTTTTTTTCCCAGAGTGTGACAATACCAATAATATAAATCATATCTGAGGTGCTTAAACAACTGTTCATTGTCAGCAACATTCAATCTGCTAATTTTGGACAATATATTCCCTTTTGGCGTCAGGGCCCATCTTGACTATTCCTTGGAAGAATCATGTCAGAGCAAAGCCCAAGAACTGGTAGAAAAGCTGGAAAGTCCTTTGTGCTAAAATCTGTCCTTTATTATAGGAAAAATTAGTCCCACACGAAAATTTTACAGGTTTTACAACTAGGTGCTTCCAATGAAGGAGGAGATGGGAGGCAAGGGGAGAGGAGAAGAAGGGAGGGGAGGGGAGGTCCTTTAGGTGGTCTGTTTGGGACAAGATAGCTTTAGTAAAGGGTCATTTGCTTGTATGATGTCAGATGGGATCTGTGAAATAGCCAAATGTCAGTCTTCAGCTAGAAGACTCTAATTTCTGTCTCTTAGGAGTCTGGTCATTAATGGGGGGGAAGGAGGAGACTGAAATTCACTAATGAATTATCTGCTCTGAAAAGAAATGGAGACATTGCTTCACGTTGGGAAGCCATGCTTCAAAATCTCTCTGCTCAGCTGCGGAGTGGAGATATCTGGGAATGCCCAGGGTATCAGGCCAGTGCTGGACCTCTTTGCACAGCCCAAACCTTTGAATTCACCTGCAAGCAGAGGTGCCACATTTCAGCGCTTCAGGAGAGCTGATCTAGAAAGCGGTATTAAAGGGAAGAGTGAGAGTAGCCGCCTGTGTGTGTGGTGTCCTTCACTTTAATTAGGTTAGTTTCTTTCATGGCAAGTGCTGTCATACCAAGCTGAAAAATCAATACCATATGGCACAGCACTCAGAGAGCAAACTTGGAAATTAATTAAAGAAGAAGTACTTCTGTTAGGTCTCATAGCATAGCACCGACGATTAGGCATGGCTGAACTGGTTTGGAAACACAAAGGCAGGGCAACACCCTCACTCGGAGCTGAGCTGGACACTCTACCGCTCCAGGGTCAGAGTAACCTGTAATCCCTCTTTCTTTATTCCCAATGGAGATATATTAAAAACATTGAAATCACTGGTTTATGCGTTTTCCTGGATTTTCCTGTGTCTCGCTTCCAGCTTGCTGCAGGCCAGGGCAGGGAGGTGGGAAGGGAATCATTTGTTCTGGGAGGCTTCTGCTTGGCAAGGTGCTGGGTATGAACGTAGAGAAGGTGCTTCCTTGGGGGCTCCCCGTGCTCCTGGGCTTGGAGCTGGCAAAGCAGAAAGAAGAAAATACACATTGGTTCAGATCTTGTGACAGTGAACACTGGACGGGCACTTGGAGAAAGAGAAGGGTAACTTGGAGACTGGGTGGGTAAAGGTGTCTGCAGGGGGAAGGAAGGCTGTGAGGTGGGGGAGAGGTGAGGCAGGGAAAAAAATCAGCCTTCAAGTCATCAGAGGAGCAGCCAGTTCTCACGAGGACCATTTGCAGCCCAGGCACTTCTCCACCACTCCTTTACCACCAAGGATCAGTGACTTCCAAGCAAACCCAGTTAGCCCTGAGCTTTTCCAACACCTCTTGCAGTCATAGGCTGTAGCTGTGGCTCTTGGAGGGGTGAGGTGTGCCCTAGTCCCCACCACATCACCGGGTATCTGAGGACCACCCATATCAGGAGACCGGCTTTCCTATGGAAGCAAAAGGTGTGTCTGCCAGAGACTGGCATATTTTACGACGTTACATCCAGAGTGAGTGCAGAGGAGCAGCAATGCCTAATGCACCTTGATAAGTTACCTACACTAAGATCCAGCAAGATTTGTCTCCCTGCTCTGCCCCTGTCCTGCTGCCTGGACATGGGCAAGTCCCTTCCTTTCCCTCTGCCCATTCCACAGAGTGCACAGGGCAGATGCCCATCGTTGCTGACATCCTCCAGGCTAAAGTACAGTGAGCTCCCCCAGACCTGTATCTAGACAGGTACTTTCATGGGACCAAAAAATGTCTGCTCTTTCAAATGTAAAAGAAACCTGATGTGGTGGTAAGATCTGGAAGGCAAGGCAAGACAAGGCAAGGCAAGGCAAGGGAAGAGAGAGGGAGAGGGAGAGGGAGAGGGAGAGGGAGAGGGAGAGGGAGAGGAAAAGAAAAGAAAAGAAAAGAAAAGAAAAGAAAAGAAAAGAAA